>NW_008236769.1:10064702-10070545 GCF_000691975.1 Corvus brachyrhynchos | reverse complement strand
GATGGGAATGAGGGAAAGACTTCTTATGTCAACTGATTTCCCCCTTTGACAAGGTAGATGTATTCCACACATTTTCTGCGTGGGGTCATTCAGATCTGTGAGGAAGCGCCGTTTCAGATCACCTGGTATAAGCTTCTGAAAAGTTCCTCTTGTGCACCTCGAAAGCGCAGTTGGTGTGAACCTGAAAAGTAGATATTTGAAAAAAGTGGCTCTGGGATATAAGGGATGTAGGTGTCAACCCTTTGACCCCAACTTATCAAATGTTCTTCTCCTTTACTGCATGGAAGCCTTACTTAAGCACAAGCTTGTTAGCTTATTTAATAAGTACATGTGTGTTATGGAGTCGATGATCTGCAGAAAATATTCCAGCTTTTGGACCAAGGGCAAAATCCTTCTTTCCAATCTGTACAGACGATCTTTATGCTGATACTTTGCTCTTCCTAAGGGATTTCCCGTACTGAGGGGAAGAGAAATATCAGAGCTCAAATCCACCAGGTGTATCTGAAAGGAGAAACCTGCTTTGTTGTCCTCCTCATTGTGCCCCTCAGCAAGAGGCAAAATGCAAAACAGAAAATGCAGTAGAAAATATGATTGATAGTGCAAATATTTAATAAACTGACTGTTCTTTACTAAGTCTGGTGGCTTTTTGCAATGAGATGATAGTTCCATTAGCATTAACAGACTTCACAACTCAACAAAGGAATGGAGATACTTCTCAAACACTTATCTTAGGCATTTTCTGTGAGAAAGCAACATTTGAAAAGGTTTCCTTTCCACTCTTTAGATGTTTGTGATCTTGGATCACCCCTCTAGTTTCTCTTCCTTTTTTTTTTCACCAAGTGTAGTCATTTCCAATAAGGTTCATGAAGGGTTTCTGCTTTTGAAGGTCCCAAATGGCTTAAATCACTCCTAGCACAAATGCACTCTCTATTGTGGAAACTGAAACCTGCCACACCATAAGGTGATCTGTATATTAGAACCAGATATCCCTTCGCATCTGTATTTCCAAGCAGCTAAGCGGTATGTTTTGAGTTAACCTGCTTTTAGAGTGGCTCATCAGATAGAGATATAGCTATAAATACTGCTAAAGGGCTGGTGTTTGCCAGAGTTTTGCAAGGATGCTGGCAGGGGAGAGGAGGAAGTGTAGGCAAGAGGTATCTCTCCTCTGCAAAACACGTATCACCTACACAAACTACCACACCTGCACACCATGATGACAGGGCGCCACTTCTTCCCACTATCTAAGGAAAATGTGGTCCCTTGCCAGATGAACAACAGGGTTTTGGGGGCTTCAGGTTGAACCCCTGCTGGCTCATCACCATCCCCACTATCCCAGTGTGCTTGCTAAAGAGACCAGTCCCACCTCCAGCTGAGTGTTGACTGCATCTTCTCTGAAGAGCTGCCCTTCATCCCTCTGCACCGTGGTATGTGTTGTCATGGAGAACCAAGACATTTTCTCCAAGACAGACTGTTGGAAGGGCCATGCAAGGTGATTCACCTGACTTTTCCTATATGATGGTCACCCCATGAACGTGTGGGCAATGTTGGCTAGACATGCTCTATATTTAAGAGGGGCATAGGATGAAAAGGTTAAACACAGAAGTCTCCATTTATTTTGATTAGTCCCCTCCAGCAGATGTGGGAGGAGAATTTTGCATGAGAGAGGGACATAAAAGGGGCATTGACACCTCTTCCCACTTAGTATGGCAGACAACTAAGCTGTACCTTCAGCTCTCCTCACCCACTTCTCCAGTACTGTCTTCATTTAAATCAAGACTAACTTCCTCTGGGCAAGATACGCATTTACAAAGTGTGATATGGAAATTTTCTTGCAGCAAGGCCACTTATTGCTCCAATTTCAGTTAACTGCAGTGTAGATTTTATTATTCATAGCCAGAGGCTTGTGTAAATTTCTGGGTTGACTTCTCATGTCCTGGCAAGGGCAGAATGTGAGCTGCGGTGCTCAGGTTTCATAATGAATTACTGTGGGAACTGGCTCGCGCCATCCTAACACAACTCCGGGAGTTTGGGAAGTCAAAGGGGAGTCTTATGAGAAGGAGCTGATATGGTTGGGTTTCCTGCCGAGCCCCACTGAGATCCTGGGGAAGATAGCACTTCCCAGTGCTGCTCGACAAGAGAAAGCAAACAGAGCTTTACCACCGAGTTCACTCAGTGCTTGACCCAGCCTTCCTACTGCTTCAGGGTTTTCTAGGACTAATCAGAATGGATAACAAAATAATTCAGAACAAGAAAGTGAATGCATTTGGGGTTTCCATGGATTTACATTAGGATCTGAGTTCATTACAATATTAATTTTGACTAGGTCCAATCCTTTCTAAAGGCATTTCAACACTATTTTCATGCTGGATGAAAATGTAATTTTTGTATACCATAATAAACATATTCATATGTATGTAACTGTATATTTCTCCAGATATGTATCTCCATAAATGTTGGAGTATTGCAAAACCATTCATAATCTATTACAGAACCTTTTGAAAAATACATTCATCCCCAGATTTTAATGACTCACATAAACGCTAACTACTCATGGATTTCTATAAAGATTATTTCTGGACTGACTCAAAAATTTATGGGTTTACATTTGTATATATATCATTGGTGAAGGAATTTTTGTTTGGGAGGGAATATGTATGCTTTACTCAAATATGATTTAGAGAAGCATAATTTTCACATGACAACGGAAAACACTTTCCTTGATCTAATGGCAGTTTTAAAGGTTGAATAGTTGTCCTCTTTTATGATGAATAACTCAAAAGTCAGTGGAGAGGAGATGCTTTCTGTTTTCTATCTATGCAGAGGACACTTGCTTCTTATTAATATAAATCATAAATACATGTAATTTTTAAAATATAATAGTTCCATGTAATTTTCACAAGTTTTCTTGAACATTAGAGTATCCCCATGGTATATACATGATTTGAAATATTTTACTATCAAGGTGGAAAAGCTAGTATGATTTTTACTCCAATGTTAATAATATTTGGGGGCTAACTTTGATCCATGCATCAATTTTCCTTTTACACAACTGTAAAAGTACAAAGGATGTTTTGTAGTGTAAGTTCTTAATACTTTCTTTGATTGAAATTGGCTCAGTCCTGGAATTAATCTAAAACTCCTGAGTCAATCAGATTTAAGAAGGTATGAGTTTTTATGAAATTCACTAAGCTCCAACAGTTTTTGAAGTTTGATCTAAGAATCCAATCTATCAACACATGTGGACGTTCATTACAGTCCTTTACAATGTTTAATGGTCTGCTAAAATCATTCAAGATTGGATGAAGGAAAGGGAACAGCATTTTAATTTTTACTTCAGAATCCTCAGCTTCAAGTTTTGGTAGAAAATCTTCCGATTCAAACTGTAGATACACACAAACAAACTAAAGACTACCTTGTTAATAAAAAAATACTTTGATTTTTCCCTTATGTTGCATAACAAAAAAATCAAATGTTATTTCAAAATTGAGAGTTATATTCTCTTGTGACAGTGCAAGTTTTGTTTTTTCAGTTCCCTAGATCTTTTTATTTAGGAAAAAAAATGAATTGTGTGCAGTGCTTCATTTCAGGAAACCTTAATTTTCTGGGGGAAAATTATTCCAAAATTTTTACTTGGTAATAGGTTAATGTTCTGAAAAGCTTTGAAAAGTCAGGGGTTTTTTTTACAGTGTCTCTGTGTTTTCCAACGTGATTGTTAACAGAACAAAATATCCATAGTTTGGCCTGGTAAGGATCTCTTTCCATAATGCTCTTTTGTCTGTATAACAATAATAAAAGCTTTATTGGCACCTATTTCACATGACTTCCATAATTCTCCTGTGGCTGACCCTAACCAGTACCAATAAAACCATGCATTTTCTCACTGTACATTAAAAAAAAAAAAAAAAAAAAAGGTAAAAATTTTATAAGGAAATCTATGCCAAAGACCTTACTAGAAAAGTCACTTTAAGACTGGATTTTATTGTAATTGTATCTCATTTTCAGTAGGGACTACTTTTTTATTTTATGATATCATATAATTTGCTGGTGATTTATTTTCTCCCTCTCTCCCCATCTCCAGTCAAACAATTAAATATTTCTGAAAGAGCCCTGGAATTTTAACACAAGGGAATAGATATCCCCCAAAACCATCCTTGAACCATTTTCTTAGTTAATATGTTCAGGTACCCAAGGACATTCTCCAGTTCGATAATTTATCAGGGGTTAAAATAGCCCTCACTTAGCAAGAAGCCAGCTCTTAAGAGATGCTATTCATGCTGCCAGTTGTACGGCATCTCTAACGAGCAATAAATAGGCATCGCGGACACTCAGGACATGCCACAGGCTGGGAGTTTCCATCCAAAGCGCTTAGTGACTATCTGTGAATAATGAACACATTCATGGGACACAGCATGGGTTGTGCAGCGTCCTTGAAAGGGGAAAAGTTCTCTTCCAGTATCCCTGATGGTGAAGAATGCAGCTGGATTAGGTTTATTAAGAAAGTACAGTGGAAAGAAAAACAATTTTCTCTGTTTCCCCGTCTTCAGGGACCCGTTAAAATTTACCGCAAATTCAGAAGGAATCCACAAAGTGTTGCTGCACTTAAGTGCTATTTAACTCACATTTGAGGGGCTTTAGGGTTTTCTACATGCAAGAAAAAGTTTCCCACTGCCGTGTCCTCCTCCTTTGCCGCAGAGGCCACTCAAAATGGGGTATCCCCGTGAGATGCGCATGGGACCTCCATCCAGGCGGGGGGCTGGCAGGGACACCCCTCTGGAAAGTCCCCTCTGCTTGTCCCTGCGAGCCTCAGCGGGGCATAACCCACCACCCCTGGGTCCTGCTCGGCACCGGCCCCTTTTTGAGGACGGCAGAGCCGGAGCCGGGACCTGGCGAACTCTATAGGGATGAGACCCGCCCGAGGGGGAGAATTTGGGTGGCTCCCCGGGAAGGTGAGCGGGCCCCCGCCTCCCGAAGGGAGCAGAGAGAGTGGAAGGTGTTACACAGAGGTTTAGAGGGGGTACAATCATCTTCTTGTTGATCAGTATTTCATGGGGAATGTTTGTTTGTTTATTTATTTTGTTGTTTTCTTGTTTTAGTATTGCTTTTAAGTAGGTATCCGAACCATCCCACCACCTCTGCTCCTCTGAGGGAGCTTTGGACCCGAAAAAGCAACACTGCTTTCTAGGAACAGGTTTTGCCTTTTGGTGGCTCCCGACTACTTACTGAAGGTGCTAATATAGTCATTATTTGTTTTATTTTTATACCTAAGCACCTAAAGAGAACATGGCTGAAACAGTATTTTTATTTATAAGTATACACATACATATATACATATATATGTGTGTGTATGTGTACGCTTATGAATTATATATATATAAAAATATAAAAATATATATTTATATACATATAGATATATATATATATACATCAAGCAGAGGCAGATATTGGCCAATTCCCTTACCCCCAGCGATGCCGTCTCATCTCTTAGGAAGGTGTCAGCAACTGAGCGATCTGTTCAGCACCGCGGTTTTTTTGACACGGAGAAGGGAGCATGGTGCCCCTGCCCAAAGCCACCTCTGCCCGCAGCGCTGGGGGTCAATAGCCCCCGCAAAGGTCCGGGCTCCGAACGCTCGCGGCCCTTAAAAGCAAAGAGGAGCAGAGGTTAGGGGTGCGAGCGATAAAGGCTGCCTTTCATTTCGCTTCTACTTTACGACACACCGAGGCAGTGAAGGGAGAGCGAGGGGAGGCATCAAACACCAGCAAGGTAATTGCATTCACATTGCGGGAAGCCGTTCCGCTCCCTGCGGGAGGCGGCCGGGCAGCGGCGGGGGGGGGCGGGGCCGCGC
>NW_008236769.1:10062141-10064434 GCF_000691975.1 Corvus brachyrhynchos | reverse complement strand
CGAAGCAGCCCCCCCCGGCAGCGGGCCGGGGCCACAGGCCGCGCCCGTCCCGCACCTCGCAGAGCCGCGCTGGACCTGGAAGTCTCCGACGCCTCGGAGAAAAACATGTACCTGGGAAAGAAACAGAGCCGAAGAGGGAAAAAATAAGGGGCCCCACCACCTGTAGTCTAAGCACGGTCTCAAGGCCAACTCTGTAGAAAACACGTGGTTTTTTTCCCTCCTGGCCCACGGGAGGCATCAGGACCTGCCCATTCCCCTCCATTCCCCTGCCTGCAAAAAATAAAGATTTACCGTGGCGCAAAAAGGTGGCCGTGGAAGAGAAGGCTGTTGGGGAAGGAGAGGTTTCGCTTCGCCGCAACCACGCTGAATCCCGCCGGAGACGGCCCGGGAACTGCGGCACGTCCCCTGCCCGGCGCGGGGGTAGCCCGGGGTGATGACAAAGCCCTCGGCACCCCTCCGTCCCCGCTACCTCCGGGCAGGTGACTCCGAAAGGCGTTAAGGCAGGAGCCAAGGATGTCTTTCCAACATTAAATTACGAAAAATACCGTCACTGGGTGCTTTTCCTGCTTCCTGCCCTGATGGATGGCTGCAGGAGACACACGCCCTTTTTAGTCTCGTCATAATAGGCACTAAGAATATCAACCAGAAATGTTAGTAATGTCACTACAGCGATGCAAACAGTGTGTAAACGTAACTACGAGCTTTAAAAAAATCTCCAATAAACGCGGACATGCATGTACAAGTGTTGTGTTTGCAGGTATAGAATTGTACTCATCCTGGTTCTGTGTTTCAGGAATACATCTGAGATACACGATTTTCACAAGCACAGTTCAGCATTACTGCACACCAAACAGTGTGTTATACTGAAGAAATCCGGAGAGGGGGAAAGCAAGAGCAAATTTACTCATGGTGATTTTATTAAACTATTTATAAGTAGAAAGCAAACAATATTAAGTAAGTTGCATGATCACATTGGAGGGACACGTCCTAAAATATGGGTAGGGGACACATAGATGTGCATATTGTATATATGAAATGCGGGCCGCATTTTTCTCTTTATTCCGGAAAGCACACATGTATTTTTTTAGTCTGCCAGTCAAATAGAGCTGATGGTTTACGTATGCATAAGAACTATCGGCCAAACTCATATTTCCTATGCAGGAACAAGCAGAATGCGCAGAGCATAAAAGTCGTATTTGTTAACGTCACTTCTGTGCAACAAGTGACAAATGCTCTGTCGCCCGGCTTACAATTCACTAGACTGCCCTCGGTCTCTGCCTAAGTAAGAGCGAAAGCCAAATGTGCCGCCGTATACTCCTGCTTTTCCAGAGCCCATTTCAGAGCTCCGACTGGTTACATCTTTCTGGAGCCGTTGGAAGCTGCATTATTCCCTTATCTTCCTTCTTCTTCTTTTTTTTTTTTTTTTTTCAAAAATAGGCCCTGACCTCAAAGGTCCCCACTGCTACTCCGGGAAAGGGAGCGAGACCGCTCCGTAGCCGGGAGGCCGGCTCCGCTCCCGGCTGCTCCCGTGCCCGGCCGGACACGCCCTCTGGGCAGCAACCCGCGTCCCGTTCCACAGAGGGAGGGGAGGCGGGGCTTGGGAAAGGGGTACTTGCCCAGGAGTACCGCAAAGGGGAACAAGGAGGGATCCTCCGGCAAAGAAGAGGAGCAGAGGAGGAGGAGAGGATTGATCTGCAGATGAGCATCGCAGGGGCATCTGTGTACTCACCCAAACCTCCACGAGTCTCCGACGTGCACTCTGGACCGACTCGCCCCTCTACTAACCTGGCTCGCCCGGTCCCAAGGGAAAAGGCAGAGGGAACCCTACTGCTTCGGCGTCCCGCAGCGAGGGGGGCTTTTGTGGGGTTGCTGGGGTCCATGTCTCAAGGCGGGCTCCAGAGGGTTGCAAAAAGGGGGCGGGGAGAGGAAGACTTTGCAGCTTCCCACAGAAGGGGATTACAGTAAGAATAACGATAAAAAAGTCGGGCTGAAGAGGGGTAACGTCAGGAACCACGGGCTCGTTCCTGGAGGGGGCAGCGCACTGCTGCAGCCTGCCCGGCCGGGGCGGCGGGAGACAGGGAGTCCCGGACGGCTCCTTCTCCGATGAGCAGGGCTGGCTGTCTTTCTAAATAAACTATACAGACATCGTATGTGCATCTGTAAAAATATACCTGTATATGTACATACATATAGATAAAGGCAAATAAAACGGACCTCGGGAAACTCCTTAGAGGAGAGTCCTCTTCCCTTCCCTAGAAGGCACCCTCCCCTCCACCGGCGGGAACCCACTGCC
>NW_008236769.1:10059442-10060951 GCF_000691975.1 Corvus brachyrhynchos | reverse complement strand
CAGCCCGGAGGGGGATGCCCGGAGTGCCCCCGCAGCCCCCGCCCTGCCTCCCCGTATTCGGCCGCCCGGGGCAAATCTCCGGAAATGCTCCCTGTGTGTCAGACACCTGGAGCCTCCGCCCCGCCGCCCGAAGTGTAAACACGGATTCTTGGCTTGCTTGGAGATTTTTTTTTTCTTTCCCTTTCCCCCCCGTCTCTTTTTCTTCTCTCTTTCCTCTCTCCATTTTTTTTTTAATTTTTTTTTTTAAGAGGCAGGTCTGCCTTTTTTTATTTTTTTTTTTAACTTCCCATTAAGCCACAAAGCTGGGAGCACAATCCCCCAGCAGCGCGGTGGAGAGTTTGGGAAGCCGGGGAAGCAGCTGGGCTCGGTCCCAGCTGCCCCTGCCGCCCCATCCTGCAGAGCCAGCCCCGCTGCCCTCCGCCCGCAGCGCGGCCTCTCGCTGCAGGGATCCCGATGGAGCGGGTTCTGGAGCAGAAGCCTGGGTTTGGGGCAGAAATTAACACGTGATAGAGTGTATGGGCTGCCATCAGTGGTTATTTTCTATCTACTGATAGAAAAAAAATTGTGCCCCGGCGCATCTCTGTGATCCTATACGAGCCTGTAGAGATCTCACAATTGCTCAATAAGGAAAAGAGGCGTGATTTGTAATCCAAATAGTTTCTTTTCACAGTAATGGGTTTATTAATATTTTTAATTTCTCTCAAAGGTACATATAGAAACAGAAAAGTACTCCAAAAACAACAGCTTTCCCCCACCCCCCACCTCTTTTTCTTTTCTTTCTTTTTCTTTTTTTTTTTTTTTTTAATTTTCTGGTTTTCCTCTGTTCTATAGAGAAAGAAATATTTTTTTCCCTTTTAAAATTGTGGTTGGAATGCACAGTGTTGGGAACTCCACGGAGATATGTCCCGATACTAGAATAGTTGTCCTGATCCATTAGCTTTTGAAGTCCAGAATAATGGGCAGTGAATTATTTCTTTTTTTATCCCTCTTATATGCTCTTTATATACACACGGACGCACTGTTATGCTTACCACTCTGACACAATGTACTTACTCACAAATGTACTTGTGTGTATGTGAGTAAATACAGATGTGTGTATATAAATGAGAGGTCACACATATCCGTGTGTGTACATACAGATATAAAAAGTATACACACACTTTTGTGCATGTACACGTGTGTATATATACATGGGTACGTTTTATGATTCGGAAACAGTCTATATGTGTTATACACTTACGTAGGAGTGCGTTTGTGTGTGTGCACACATACGCAGATTGATGAGCATGTCCATAGATCAGTATAGTTATATATGTATAATACAAGGTTTGTGTTTCCATATAAGCATGTGTGTGTGTATACACTCAGAAACGTTTGGGAGTTTATCTCAGGAGGCAGAGAAATGGCAGGAGCCTTTTCCCGGGCCCCTCCCCTCCCGGCCTTGCTCTCCCCGCAGCCGCGTTGTTTCCCCTCCCGGTGAGCGAGGCGCGGGGTGGGCGGGCTGTGTGG
>NW_008236769.1:10054175-10058589 GCF_000691975.1 Corvus brachyrhynchos | reverse complement strand
GGGGGGCAACAGACTCCCCCGACCCTTCCTCCTGCGACCCGCAGAGCTGCCGAGCGTGATACGAATGTACGGAACAGCCGGCGCTTTCCGGCCTCGCCGCCCCCACCCCGCGGGCGGCCAAGCCTCGGGGCCCCCGCCGCGGCCAGGAGACCTTCCCCGGGACCTCTGGTGCCCCGGGCCAGCGCTCCTACAGGGAAACCTTGAAGTCTCCCCGCTGCCCCAGCAGCTTTCCGTGCAGAGCCGGGGATCCTGCTGATCCCGGCCTCCAGCAGCTTCTCTAGGGCCCTTTGTTTTAGCCACTTAATTCGTACAGATCCCCCTCCCATTGTTACTCACATTTCCATACTATCGACACCCAAGCATGTGCTGGTGCCCCCTGGTCCTTCTCGATGCAGGAGTTTGATTTGAAACAACTTGAAGTCAAATTGTTGAAAAGAATTTGCCCTGCTGAAATCCGAGCTGTGAGGATTTGGTTTCTTTGTTTTCATTGTATTTCCCTGGCAAATTATCAGCTAAAATACACGGGTTTATATATACATATATATGTATGTAATTCCACATACTGTTATTTTACAAGTGGATTCGCCACTTTTTTTTTTTTTGGTCTCCTGAAGAAGTTGAGGAAAGCGCACCTCGACTTATCTGTCTCTTACGGGATTGGTTTGTGTAATCGATTAATAATTCACTGGCAATTAAAAAGGAAGGAAAGAAAAATAATCAGATGGGAACAGACTGGGGAGCTGTATGGCCGGTTATGCGAGCGAACCTGCAACATGATATTATATGAAGTATTATGCATGCCAAGTTATTGATTTTTTTTTAATAACTGTTTTTTTCTCCCCTCCTACTCACTCTTAAAATTAATTTCGGGACCATCATTGTTTCTAAAAGTTTGAATTTCTTTTTCCAAATATTAAGGGGGAAATGACCTTATAAAACTCGGCCTTGGTGGAAAGTCAAGCTTTGATTGTATGTTTTAGGGCATAATCAGCTGCAATTGAACCAACCAGCTCGGAGCACTTGGTGTCCCTTCAGGTCCTGGATCTGTTGGGGAGCGTGCATGCGGACCTGTCTCCCGAGAAGGAAGGGCAGTCTAATTCTTACTATTTCCTACACTTTTCATTATAATTGGAGCAATCTTGCTTTTTCTGGCTATGAAATTGATCAGCAAGATGTGGTGAAGCTTCAGCTTTGATACTAAATCTGAGAAGAAGGGTCAGGGGTGGATTATAACCTCGACACAATTTTGGGCTTTCCTCCCTCTAATTTTTTCTTTTCCTTTTCTTTTTCTTTTCTTTTTTTCTTTTTTTTTTTTTCGTTTTCTTTTTTTTTTTTCAATTTTTCTTCTGCTTTGGCCCGAAGTATGGCTTTGAGCACCAGCCCGTGCAGTTGAAGTCAGGACGTTGCAAGCCTCAAAACCACTCGAGAATTACATATATATGTATACATATATATATTTGTAGGTTTCGGAGAAAAGTACTAAATTGCCGGGATACTGGTTTCGACTTAAGCCCCGTTTCTGGAAGCTGTTGTCTTTTGGGGTTATTCTTTTTCTTTTCTTTTCTTTCTTTCTTTTTTTTTTTTTTTTTTTTTTTTTTCAGCTGCTGCTGCTCTCCTTCTGAAATCTCCGGACATATTCTGCTGCCGTTTTCTTGGCATATCCATCAAACACCCGAATTTGAGATGAAAACTTTTAAAGCCTGGTCCCCGAGCGGTGTAAGAAGGACTGGGAAGTGGCGAAGTTGAGGATATCGGTGCCCTGGACAGGACCCGCCGGCAGCGGGGGAAAGTGGCTGGGCTGGACTTCAGCCTTTTCCTGCCAGAGGAGGTGACTTGGGGTGATGTTTCTTCCTCAGGGTGCAAGCACTTGATTTTGATGCCGTTCAAAGATTGCCTGCCCCTGGAAGAAAGCGGCTAGACCGTTTTTCCCTTCAAATGCAGCTCCCCAGATCTCCCAGTGTTACCTACTGGAGTGAAATCCTGACTCACTACAGTCATATCAAAGTAGATTGTAATCCAACGAGAAATTTAACACACCTGCCACTCTCCACATGCCTTTTCTTTGGAGTAACATATGAGATTATTATACTTCTGATTCTACTAAATATTCTTTTCTTGAAGTTAAGGAACTGGCAGGGCTAAATGATCAATCGGATTTTTAAAATGTGTTTTGACATTAGTATGTTTGTTTTTTAAAGATGTGCTGATTATATCAATAAACAGATTTTTTTCATACACTGTATTTGTAACTTATGATCATGGTAAAATATTAAACGGTGCAAGACGTGAAATTATCTAAGAAAAAGTGCTTACTTATGCCTTATTCTGCAGAAAATGATTTATAGTGGCTTATTAAAAGTATGTGCTGAAAGTAGGAACATACACACCTCAGGTTTCTTTACCTTATAGCTTTTTTTAATGATACTTTTCCCTGTACCTGATGGCAAGAAATTTCTGTAGGATGCAGAGAAATAGCTAGCAATAGATGCAGTCCCTGATGTATGTGCATTGACTATTTCAAAACAGGCAAAATTCCCCAGACCCAAACATCCAAGCCCAACCCGCAAATCAGGACAGCAAATTCTTCAGTTTTCTTCCTTGTGTGTATTTTTTATTAAACAAATAAAAAAGGTAAGAGTCACACGCTTTGTGCTGCTTCTGCAAAGAGAAAACTCTAAGAAAAATGTTGATGGACTGTAAAGCTCGAAGTCCTTTAGCAAAGGCTGTTTGTGACATATAGAGACATACGTTGCTGCTTTATAGATCAAAGCAACCTCAGAATAGCTTTAAAATAAATCCAGTTATACTACAGCTGTAATATTATTAGGCAGCATAAATCCTTTTCTGTTGACATTTATTTAATGAATGTTGCTACAACAGCTTAGCTAGATGGCACTCCAGAGGCGAAGCAAAGAAAAACCTTGCCAGATTACTCACAAAGACAACTTGTGTTTATTGGACGCTAATAAAAATAATCAGTGAAAAGATTTTTTTTTTAAGCAAAGCAAATGACACTCAAAGTAGAGTCTGAACTGCCCTTTTGAAATAAATTCCTAGCGTAGCTGCAGTAAGATGTTATTATTAATTACACTTCAAATGAAAATGATCGATATACTGGAAAGCACCTTGTTAAATGGCTACTTTGCAAATGGTACATTGCTCACCGGCTTAAGATGGCCCATAACTTTTCTCGTAGGCACGAGTCTAAAATATTCATGCAAATCAATACTTGATAAATCTCATAGGTGCGTGCTGGCTCCACTGTTCAACAATATATTTGGATCGATTCTGGTTTTTTTTCCTTTTCCTCTGCATTATCTTGGAATAGTCTGTCTGTGCCCCCTGCCAATGTGCCCCGTGCTCACCATCGACCGGAGAGAGACTCGCTCCAGACTCCAGCGGACTCACAGTGTTTAGTGCTGTCAGCCTCAGATCCAGGCAATATTCTTACATTTCCCTTCCCATTCCAAATGAATGTAACTTTATGGTGGATGTCTTAATGCTTCCTTTATCTATCCTGAGTTTCTCAAGTCTGCTTACTATTTAATTTCTGTGTAGTGAGATACATGGAAGTCTATTCAAAAAGATACAAATGAAAACTTAGATGTGCACCTAAAATTTAAAGTTTCTTTCTTTTTCTTTTCTTTTCTTTTCTTTTCTTTTCTTTTCTTTTCTTTTCTTTTCTTTTCTTTTCTTTTCTTTTCTTTTCTTTTCTTTTCTTTTCTTTTCTTTTCTTTTCTTTTCTTTTCTTTTCTTTTCTTTTCTTTTCTTTTCTTTTCTTTTCTTTTCTTTTCTTTTCTTTTCTTTTCTTTTCTTTTCTTTTCTTTTCTTTTCTTTTCTTTTCTTTTCTTTTCTTTTCTTTTCTTTTCTTTTCTTTTCTTTTCTTTTCTTTTCTTCTTTCTTTTCTTCTTTTCTCTCCCTCTCTCTTTCCTCTTTGGCAATTCCAGTCTACTGAACAGTCGTGAATTACTAGCTTTATTCGGAAGTCCCCTCCAGGATTTTTCCGCAGGTATCAAGCACAGTGTCTAGAGGAAGGCGGTTTAGCTGAGAACCGTGAACTGACCTCAGAGGGAAACAAAGAGTTTCGAAAAGGGATGCTCTGTCCCGGGGTCACAGCATGGCCCCATCCGCCTGTGCCCCAACACCTCTTGGGCCGGAGCGCTCCTCTGAGAGTGCCCAGCTCCCTAGAACAGCCAGTTACTGTGCGACTTTTGTAGCTGCCTTCCTGGGGATCTCCAGGAAGAGTTGCTTTCCAGCTAGCGATACCGTTGTCTCTGCCCTCCCTCCCCCGCTCCCTCCCCGGGATGCCCAGCGCAGGCGAGGGATGTTCCCGCTGCCCCGAACCTCTGCCTGCCCCAGGAGGGCGGCGGCAGGGGGGGTTGAGACCACAACAGCAAACGGGCACTACGAGTCA
>NW_008236769.1:10049902-10054153 GCF_000691975.1 Corvus brachyrhynchos | reverse complement strand
TAGGGACCAGCAGCGCCAAGGTGCCCAAACCCGCCTAGTGATTTTAATGAACTTTTCGGACAGCGCTTCTGTTCCGGACCCACTCGCCACGGTTGTGTCCCGGGAGAGCACGGGAGGTGGTTTAAAGAGCGCTGTGAGGTGCCGCTGTGTCTGCAATTGCCAGGGTCTTACTTGCAAGAGGATATGAAATCCAGGGAGTTACTTTTACCCTCGAGTACCTCGGGGGATAAACCAAGCTCGATTCCGTAAACCAAGCAAAACCAGACTTCGGCGTTTCTGTACCATCTAATCAGATTTCATTTCCATCAGGTTTAAAAGTAAGAGAGTTCTTGTGCTCTGAGCTAAAATGGAAAAATAGATATGTATGACGAGTGATTTCTGGTAAAAAGCTTTCCCAGGTGAAAGGTTTCCACTCTGCACGATGTTAGCTTCTAGTGCAGGATTATATTATTAAAAGGGAAAGGTTCTCTCTTCCTGCCCTGCCGCTGTGAGGTACCGGCCTCCGTGTCCTCACGCGTCCCGGACAACGAGGTTCTCCACAAATAAAATGCAAATGAAGCGTGGGCTGAAAAAGCACCAGTGTCGGAATATCTCTACCTATTGCAGGAAAAACTGTTGCTTGTAACCGGCAGCCTTTCGGAGCCCGGGAGAGAACCGCGATGGTGCGGAGCGGTGCTGAGGGGGAGCAGCCGCGAGGGGATCCACTCTCTGGCCTCTCTGACCCCGGATCCTCTTTGCTGGCTCTGATTCTCTCAGAATGCGAAGGCCAAGGCCAAAGCCGCCCCTGCCCAGGGCCGCTCCTACAAGAAGCTCTTCCCGGGGCTGCTCCACGCATCCCGGGAACCATTTGTTGGAAAAAGCCCCTGAATTTTGGGAAAGACTCCCGCCCCTCTGCCCTGTCGGACACTGTTCCCCACATAAAGTATGGATCAGATGCGGGGCGGGGGCTCGGACTGTGTTACTGGGGGCCTGGAGTGGGCCCGGGGGGTTCCGCTGCCTTCCCCCGCCGCAGTCCCGCTCCCTCCGAAGGAGGACTGTTCGCAGGTGATTGGGTTGTGCAGGACACGCTCTAGCTGTTGGTCTTTATTTCCCCCCGAAGATAAGGTGACCTAGCAGAGGGCATGAGGAGCTCGGTAAGGATCTGGCTTGTAGAACACGCTGCAGGGGGACCCCGCTCCCCGCCCTCCCCATCCTCTTGTGGCCAGTGAATTGATTCCAACTTGTCCCAGTGGCTGAAGAGATCTAGCTCTGTAGCGTGCTCCGTCTGCACGAAGTTTGTCGGGGAAAAAAAACCCCAGCAAACCGAAAACGGTTTTGAAAAGTGGCCAAATGGGGCTGGGAAAGGATGACAAACCTTTCTACCCCAGTGCAGGATGTTACCGGGCCGCATCTCCCAGGGCTGGGCTTGGACTGCTCGGCAAGTGGAGGGGGCCGTGGTGAAAAAAAATATTGGGTGATAAAACTTATGTCTCCTTCTTCACTTTCCATCTTATTTCTATCTTTTTCAACTTTAACTTTTTCTTCTAAGGAAATGTCTTCTAGGAAAATACACTGAGTCAAGGCATTTGCTTTTTAGGAGGGACTTTTTCTTTCCTTTTGGAACTAGAAGGGAAATGGTTTGCAGCAAGAACAGATGTGATCACCTGGGACATGCCTCACTCACAGACAGAGGGGAGACCAAGACAGGAGCGCAAAGAGGGGCCCGACCTGGCATCCAAGTCTCCCATGCTCCTAGTTTTACCATCTCAGACTGAATTTCTTAAACTATATTTTCAGCTGCTTCTTCACATTTTGTACCTCTCTACCGCGGCCCTTCCCTTGGCCCTTCCCTCGCCCTCTCTTAAATAGATATTTTGCTCTGATAAAACCACCAGTTCGTATATAAGACTGCAAGACAAATGCAACAAGTTTGGGCCTGTGGCCAATAATCGTGTTGATGGAAGATGGATATATTTCTTTTTCGACTGGCAGAAAAATGTGCAGCTCTCCAGCAGACGGCTGCATTAAAATTTGAGTGCATTCATAAATTGAAAAAAAAATTACATGAAAAAGAGCAGAAACCTGCTCTCTCAGGTACCAGTGCGTTAAAGATTAACGCAGTCCAAAGCCTTAAGATGCCCCCTGATTTTAGCTCATGGACTCTCTGGCATCACAATATTTAAAAGCCTGTCAGCACTTCTATTGTCTACTCTTTTTCAAGGGGTTCTCGCTTGCCCTCAGCAGTTTTCGTGGTGGAAACCTCGAGATTCGGACTAAAAGCCCTCTTAAAAGCCGGTTGGAAGCATTCCCCTGGCTTTACACGGGGTCGCAGAGACGGAGAGGTTTCCCTGTGATCTGCAACTGACGGTGGTTCTAAAATCGCTGGAAGTCCTGCCTCGAGTAGTGCAAACGGGTTTTAAAACACTCCAGTGCTGGGAGGTGGTGGGAAGCAAAAGTTCTCAAGATAGTACAGAAACACATCGATCCTTTCCCAAGTTCCACAGCTCAGATGAGCGCTTCTCCATCTCCCAAAGGCACACCTTGGTGAACTCACATACCCCCACGCTGCCGGCCAGCACTCTCTCCTTTGAAAGCTACAGAAGAGCTCTGCTGACCCGCGGGGAGGAGGGGAGGATGTACAGGGGATGGTGAGGTGTGGGGGAGCGTGTGGAAGTTATGTGTGGATTTTGGGGTGGCCTGACACCACGGGGCTCCTTGGGAGGAAAAAAGGGTCCCTTTCTCTCCAGGGAAACCATGTGTACTCAGTCTGAGAGTCTACAGGTGAAAGGACTACAGGGAAGAGACGTTGGCTGTAGGAACTACTCTTCCACAGTCTACCCCACTGCAGAACAGCGGCACGGACAATCTTAAGCAAATGCCTTCAGCCGACTGCCTGGGTCGTGCCAGGTACTGTACAAACACGGGGAAGGGGTTCGCGGCTCCCAGCTTCCCTTTTCCCTCCTTCCCTCCCTGCCTGCCATGGCTGCTTTTCCTCGCCGGACTCCGCCTCATTCCCCTGATTTTATTTCCAATCTTCTCCCTCCGCTCTTCTCCCTCAGTGCAGAGATCTCCGTTCTACCATCCCATCTCCTCTTCGCCTTTGCCGTGGGCTCTGGCTCTGCCTTCCCTCTGCCCACTTACAGTGAAGGGCCTAGGCTGGACTCACACACAGACACACAGAGACACAGACACAGACACGTACACACGGGCACAGTCACAGACACACACAGACACAGACACGGACACAGACACACAGAGACACACAGACACACAGACACACTCACACACAGACACACAGAGACACAGACACAGACACGTACACACGGGCACAGTCACAGACACACACAGACACAGACACGGACACAGACACACAGAGACACACAGACACACAGACACACTCACACACAGACACACAGAGACACAGACACAGACACGTACACACGGGCACAGTCACAGACACACACAGACACAGACACGGACACAGACACACAGAGACACACAGACACACAGACACACTCACACACAGACACACAGAGACACAGACACAGACACGTACACACGGGCACAGTCACAGACACACACAGACACAGACACGGACACAGACACACAGAGACACACAGACACACAGACACACTCACACACAGACACACAGAGACACAGACACAGACACGTACACACGGGCACAGTCACAGACACACACAGACACAGACACGGACACAGACACACAGAGACACACAGACACACAGACACACTCACACACAGACACACAGAGACACAGACACAGACACGTACACACGGGCACAGTCACAGACACACACAGACACAGACACGGACACAGACACACAGAGACACACAGACACACAGACACACTCACACACAGACACACAGAGACAGACACAGACACGTACACACGGGCACAGTCACAGACACACACAGACACAGATACACGCACACACAAACACAGAAAGGCACACGCAGACACACACGCACAGGCAGGAGGAGGGGAGGCTCCGCGGGCGGACGCGGGGAGATGCCGCCGCACACGCACCAACCTGCTTCCAGGGTGTTGTGCCCCCCTCCCGGCTTCCTGGGGCTGTCTGTGCCGTGTCATACCGTGGGCAGAGGGATTTCCTCGGATCCTTATGGAAGCGCCTCACCCTCCTGCTCCCCTCTGGAGGGTGTGGGACCGCGGCCAGCCCTCGGCAGCCCCCTCCCCATCCTGTCCCCCACCCTCTCCCTGCGCTCCGCCGGGCCGTGCGTGCATGCGGGGCG
>NW_008236769.1:10048332-10049645 GCF_000691975.1 Corvus brachyrhynchos | reverse complement strand
CCGCCCCCCGTTTACGCCGCGCCTGGCTGCCGCTGCCTTTTCCCCTGCTCTGCCCGGGCAGCGCCATCCCCTACCTCTGCCTCCCCGGGCCGGGCAAACACTTCAGCCTGGTGGACGGGGACGTATAGCCTCTCCCCCGGTCCCCGACCTTCTCTTGCCGGGGGCCGCCCGATTTTATTTATGACCCCGCTGTGCCGGTGAAGTGTCCGTCTTTTCCACAGCAGCCCCCCGGCCCACGGAGGGGCCGCCCGGGCTCCCCCCACGCGTGTCCGTGGGCTGCTGACACGTTGCTAAAGCTCGAAAGGGGGCTGCCAACCAGCCCTCTCTCTTGCAGCGCTTTTTCTGTGGTCAGGACCGAGGAGATAACACGGAGCCACCAAAGAAACCGGGACGTGCTCTGCCTGCCTCCCTTCCAAATTTTCCCGTTCCCGTATTACAGGAAGGCCAATACTCTTCCTCAGTCCACGGGGACTGTGTCCCCACGTCCGTCCCGAGCGCTGTGGCCGTCTCTCTACCGTGAACCGAATCACATTTAATACAGATTGGTAATGCCGAAGGCCGCTGTGTGCTCCTCTATCTCAAACTCTCCACCTCTAATATCCCTCAGAGTAGCTTCTCCCCATCTTTAGCATTATCAAAATGTAGACACCTTTCCTCAGATCTGGTTCTTAAACTGTGACTTTCTTGCCTTTTTCCCCTTCGGAAGAAACATCCCAAGCTCCCTCTTACACGTTTCGTGCTAACTGGTTCTCAGACTGAGGCTCGTGTGATGTTTTTACAGAACAAGACAAGCTGTCTCTTGTGCTAATCCCGCCCCCCGAAATCTCGTGGGACGCTTTTACCTGCTATCCTAGAGTAAAGAAGTGAGGTTTTAAAATTTTTTATATATACATATAAATTTGCAAACGCTTTTGTCCTCCTTTGGTTTCTAAGTTTACAAGCTTTATATCCCAAGGTTGGAAATAAACGTTTTCAGAAAGTTGAAACTCCTGCCTTTTCAATAATCACTACTAGGTATTATCAAAGGAAAGATATTTCCTAGAGTGCATCGATAGTTTTCATTTTAAAAATAAAGAGCACAATTTAAAAATAAAACCACAATCGTGGCATTACGAAATTCACCCTTGCATGGGCGAGTGGCAACTCATCGAATTCCCAGTGCGGAAAAAAGCGCGATAGTGGTTTCATCTAGATAAGAAGGGGTTTTCTTTCCTTTCCCCACTCTTCTTCCGTTTGTCTTTCCGTGGGCAATTGACGCAGATGAGCAAAGATCCCCTAGCCCAGCGAAGGGACCCCGGCGCAGGCAAATCCCT
>NW_008236769.1:10028310-10048272 GCF_000691975.1 Corvus brachyrhynchos | reverse complement strand
GAGGGGGGGAGCCGATCCCGCTGCAGTCCCGGCGCCAGCCGAGCTCGGGAAAGCGCCTTCCGCGGCTGTCTGAAGTTTTCTCGCCTTTGCGGTGGTCTAGGAGTGTTGTTTGACCTCCCCTCTCGCTTTTAAATCCGTTTCGAATTAGTGTCAAATAGCAAGAGGAGTCTCACAGGGTGCCCTTGCTCTGGAAAAAAAAAAAAAATAGTTGTTGAGGCTGTGGCAAGGGTGGTGTAACCAAGTGGACACGCTTAAGGGGACCTGCCGGGTGCACGTCATAGCTCAGGTTTCCCCAAACTGCCACTCCCGGGAAGGTACAGGCGACGAACTGACGGTCTGGATCGCAGGACCCATGCTTCCTTTCTGGTCTGAATTTATAATGATAGTTAAAGAAATTAAAATCATCTGAGTCTGCGAGTCGCTCTGTGGCTAACAAACACTTAGAGACACATACAAGTGATGATGTCCTTATTTCCTCGGGTGATGATCTGTGGTTCCTGTTTGTATTTTGTAACTGATGATCTATATCGGAACCTTCCTTTGATTGTTTGTTCTAATATTTCCCATGTCGATAAGCCCTTACTCGACTACTGTCAACAGATGAATCAATACCAGTAGACGCAAGTCCACCTTTTTCTAAATCCCTACCAATGGAAGTTTAATCAGATGCAACAGCTGTACACTAAAGTCCCTTTCTTTAGTTCTTTAACATGGAACTTTATTTAAAGACACTGTCCTTCCACATGACTGCATCCTCGGATGCCTCCTTGGTGAAAAAGAACTGTATCAGAAATCGTTATTCGGCAATTCATCTACTTTTCACCGCATTTATCAAACCATTTTCAGTCTTCTCTCTGTTTTATCATTTTTCCCTCCAAATTGTTGCTGGAGCTACAGAAGCAGCTGAAGGAAAATACGGACCCACAAAAACGGAGGGAGGTTCGTTTTTTTTCAATAGAAACAACGGGAAGAGTAAAAGTTCTGCATGCAAGAGTAGTCAGCACGCAGTCAGGTTTCACAACTTGCAGCTGACGGACGGACCCCAAACCCACGATCGTTAGGAGTTAATGAACAACGAACGCCTGACACACTCCTGTAGCTAGGCAAAGTAAATAACTATCCCAAAATATTCGTTTCCCATCAAGATATAAGTGGTGGTTCTGAGAGTATTGGCCAAAAGTATTATCCAAACTGTTGCTGCATAGGGTAGCACGGCCAGTAGCAAGGGGGCTTTCTCTGAAGAAAACCAAGTTCAGGATGCATTGGGATTGCCAGCCGAGCAGTCAGTGCTGATCACACTGAGGTTTACTGACATTTCTTTTACAGCTCAAAACAACTGTGTTTGCAATTATAAATTGCTCCCTACTACAACAGGGGATTGCTGCAAGCAGGACATTTAGTACTGCCTAACCTGTTGGTGGGCCACTTCAAGGAATGAAACACCACAACAAAACTAAAGAAGCAAACAGGCAAACAGACTCCAAACAAACCCCAAACAACCCCCCAAACCAACCAATCAAAAATCAACCAAAAAAATTCAAACTTCAACAAATAAAAACCCAAAAAACCCAAACCAAAACCCCCAAACCCTCAAACACCCAAAAGCTCTGTGAGAGCTAGGAAACAGTTTGAGGGGGAAAAAAAATCCAAACAAACAAATAAACAAACAAACAAACCAAACCAAACCAAACCAGAAAATCAACCCCAGCTCCAAACAGTGCTAGAGCTGATTAGCTACTGGAACTGAGATTTAAAAATGTGCTGTAAAGGTTTGATGCAATGAAAACAGATAGTGCAACTGCTTGAGAAGTGTGTGGAAGACACACTGTTCTTCCATATTATCTATTAAAAGCTCATATAAAATGTTAATTTTTTAAAAATGATTATAACAATAAGTAGAAGCCCAGGCTGTGCTGGGAGATCCCTTGTGTTAGGTATGGCACATATGTATCAACAGGCTGCCTTGGAATGGTCTGTAAACTGAATAGCAAAGAAAGATATGGCTAAGACCTGGCACCTGAATCTTCCAAAGGAAAGGTGGTAATTAAATACAACATTTATCAGCAGGGAAATATATTTAGAAAAACAAAAATGCATTGCTCATTGAAAGAGTGCAATAAAAGGGCTTAAAAAATCTCATCAATCTTTCTCTACTCCATCTATTCATAAAACCCCCACAAGGCTTATTCTAAGTGCAGCAGCTCCAGAAAACTTGATTTTCATTTCACCTGTTATGCTGTAAAATTCTCTGGGTTTAGGGTGAACAATTACACAAATTTTCTTGTATGAAATGTGCTGAGAATTAGAAAATTCAATTATTTCTGCTGGACAGTATGCCTTCTTACTTCTCTGCTCTGTCAGCAGGTTTTTGAAAACTCCCATAGGACTGGTTTCCCACTGGAGTCTCCTAATCAGGCACTAGTTACCATTTTGTTTTGTTTTTCTTTGCTGTTCTCTATTCATCACATACATATACACCCTGATGGACCAGCACAAGGATACTGTGCCAGCCCTTCTTGGCAGCTCCCCTGGTGTTTAGACTTCTGCTCCTGACGGGGCTGGGGCTCACATGCACAAGGTGAGGGAAGGTGTACTAAGGCTAGAGAGAGGAGTTACTCAGCATAGCTCTATGGCCTTTCTAGGTGTTGATCTAGAATATGAAAACTTTCCTGCTTCTTCTCCCCTTTCCATGGATTTGTTATATTTTACTTTTTCTTTTTGGGCTAACTTGAAATTGTAACTTGTCTTTTCTTCCCCTTTTTAAGGAAAGGATTGAACTTACTGCACATTTTATATGTTCATATGCAAAAGAAGGGTTTCATCTGCCTTAGAGGGAGGCTTGTAGTGTTACCCCAAAAAGTGGTAATGTTTCATGTTCTGCAAGGAAGCCACCAGTGATTGACACTAGAGGAATTAAATGAAGAAAAAGGAGTCATAGCTTTTTCTCCCAGGGGAGACTCATTTAAATCTAGAGAAGATTAATAAAATTTAAGGAAGATAATAATTCATGGCAGAGTCTCAGAAAAAGAACAACATGGATAATCCAAATTCATTATGAACAAGAAGATGTAACTTTGGAGAGGCACACAGTAAAGATGCTCTCTCTGCATCTTCTGTGCAGTGAACATCTAACTACACTATTTTTTGGAAAGCCAGTAGTTTATTTCCTTTTCCTATTCATGTGAATATATGCAGTGGGCTCCTTTTGCAGGTTAAACTTGGGCTTGGTCTGATTCTGCTTTCCCTTCTGCTTTTCCCTTGATGAAAAGGCAAGGATAAGACCTCTAGAATATATCTGACTTAGAGCAGAATTTGTCAGATCGAGTCTTCAGGATATTTTCCTTTTAAAAAAACCTGAAATTTTAATAGCCTTAGAGTTGCAAGGTGAAATAGTAACTATATTGAAAAAATAGGTATAGATTTACTGGAGGGGCTTGGAAAAGCCTGAAACTCATTGCTTTATTCATCTACATTTGTCTCAACACTGATGTTTAACATGCTCTTGCATCCAGAGGTGCGGTTGTCAATCAGCTCCTCTGTCACTTTAAAGTGGAGATCATATAAATAGCTTAAAATAAAAACCTGTAAGATGTTTATTACTAAAAATAGGGTCCATCAAACATCATAATTTCAGGAACATTTATCTTGCATCCCATTCTGTGTTTTATGAATAAAAGCCTTTTATTTCAGACAATAATTTAACTTTAGAGAAAAACAGTGAGTTCTGGAATGGGAAATGGCGATTGCAATATAATCAGTGCATAGGGGTTACAATCATACCTGCCTCTTCTCTGCTCTCAACACATCAATTACATTGGTGCTGGTCTTTATATATACTCCAAGAGAGACCAGAAAACTTTACCAGACATTCTAGGAAAAGAAACCTAAAGGAATGTCCAGTGTGAACACAGCACAAATTCCCAGCTGTATCATCATAATCAAGTTATTTAGCACACTAAGCAACTGAGAATATACAAGCAGAGAAAGTCTGCAAGATCAGAAAATCTGCCGTTAAAAGGAGCAGGAGAGGAAGACATGGAGAGGTCTGAAGGTGGCTCTGAGGGCAGAAGCACAGCAGCAGGTTAAGAGATTTTCAAGCAAAATTTTGTTGTGCCCAGCTGTGAGATTTTTAGGCCCTAGTGGGCAGTGGAAGCTGCTTTCACAAGCAGCTATGTGGTCAGAGTATCAAGAGTTGTATCTGGAGTCAGCAACCCAATAAACCAGTTACAAATCACGAGTCTACCAGGACAGTTGGGTATTGTGCCAGACCAGAAATGATGGGGGAGTCTGAGGACAAAGGTAGTGGCAGAGCATTGTGTGAAGACCTCATTGTACAGATCCACCTTTGAATTTTGGTTCCTCAGTCTGCTGCAGTCATGTGTGTCCTTTGGGACAGTGATTTCTGAGCTGTCCTGGTTGGAGCAGAGGCCACCCTAGCTTGCTCAAAGGTTTTTTGTCAGTTTCTGACTTGTTACACAGAAAGATGTGACACTTTATTAAATAACAGATTCTGTCCCACAGTTTTGATTTTTTCATTACTTTCACACTTAGATTTAGAGATCACAAGTATAACATTTATAGAGGATGCATCATATGTAAAATCATCTGGGGAAGTTTTCTTTCATGGCTGTCTTCTATTTTGAATTTAAATTATTGAACCAGTATGGCTCTTTTCAAGTGGGGATGTCATTTAATAATTGATGAACATCAACACTTGATTGAATCTGGATGAGCTTTCATCCTGGCTGTTCTCCTCAAATCTGCCAGATCCAGATCATCATTTCTTTTAACAGCCAGCTATAGGGCAGCTACAAGAACCTCAGTTCTGCCTATGCATTTTATCTGGGAACACTCAAAGTTTTGTGGCCACCAGTGAGAAAATAAAAGTTACACACAGAGCCAACATGACTGTGAGATTGGTGTGAACTCTTAGTTCCTTCTAAGAATCATGAACAAAATCTTTTACTGAAAAATAATCCCTGTATGCTGTTATTATGTCTCTCTAAAGTAACACCAATGCTGAAATCAGAAAGATTTGTCTGCTAGTTAACCATAACGTTCTCTGTATTCCAGTCTGCTGGGAGATCAGCATAAACATGTAGAGACTATGAGATATAGACACTTTCTAAAGTTACTCCTGACAACATAAATATTCCCTTTTCCCATTTTTGTAAATGAGTGACAAGTTTAGATCTATTTTGCAAATGAATAGCTGGGACCCATGGGTAAATGTCTCTCCCTCTTTCCGTGCAATGGTTGGAACAAATACTGAATTTTTCACTGTCTTACTGATTTGTAGTGAATCCTTTGTGTGAACTGATAAAGATCTGAACATTCCCACGTTCTTTCATGCAAACAGATTTATAATATCTTCCCACTGATTCCTAATTATCATCTGAGTAAGTACCTGGTGCTCCTGTATTTTCAGGTATGTTTGTATGTGTTTTAGCATATAATAAAACACTGAAAAACGCTATAAGGTGTGGCAGTGCAGGTGGCTCCAGCCACTCTTTTTCCTGAGGAGAACTCAGACCACCAGCTGTGGTGGTCAGCAACCCAAGTTTAGCATGTCAGTCATGGTGAGAATCCATGGTTCCTTTGTTCTGCCTTTGCATGTTTTCCCCTGATTGGTTAACATTTTGTCTGCTTGTTTTATGTATGAAGTTATGTATATTCATTTTCCTTCTTTAATACATATTTGTTCTAGAATGTTCCTTGTTCCTCGACGCCCCATTGGATCCTTCCCTGAGTCCCTCCTAAGTGTTGTTCCCATTGGTTCCCTTGCTGTCAATCCCACCTGCTTGTCTCTATCCCATTGGCTGAGATCCCTTTCCCCACCTATCGTACTCAGTATAAGATCCCTGGACCCTCCCCCCAATTGGCCTCTTCGTCCCTGTCTTTTCAGGGGAATAAACCTGCGTGGAACACATACAGAGAGTCCCCTCTCTTTACTTCTTTGCCTTCCCCTGTGTGCCTGCTAAACAGGAACAGGAGGATACAGCCCCTTTGGGGTGAGGAGCTCTGCCCCTTTTCATTGTGTGTTGGGCACTGAGTGCCGCCTTCAGAGGGGTTTCAGCGTTGACCTCTGGGTTTCTTCGTGTTGGCATGCGAGGGGTAAAACCCCCTTCTGCCAGCTCCCAGTGGCTGAAAACCCTTCCAATGAGGTTAAAAAAGTTTTGTTTTAGCAGTCTCCAATGTTTTGTACATGTAGGATTGTTTCATGACTTCTGTGACCCATACAGTGACATAACTCTCTGCCCTTTTGTAAAGCACAAGGGAAGCAACCTGGAGCTGCTATGGTATATTACTGTGTAATTTCAATGTTTGCTTACAGAGTCATTAATTATAATGAAATTATAGATGCAAATAACCCTAATTACTCTGTAGGAAATGTTATGTGGTAGGATGTGCATGTGTTTTTAAAAGACACTGCAATTTGTGGATTTGTAACTAAATATCTGCATTCAATATCCATTCTTAAATAATTACTTCACATATGTGTCTGCTTCCCTAGACTGCCAAACCTGACATTTTAGTGGGTAAGGAGAATGGCACTAGTTTGTATACCCTTGTGTTAACAAGCTTTTAATAACTGTGTGGTAAAGTTGTAAATGGGATGCAGGCAAAATAGATGAAAAGATAACAGCTAAATTAAAATGTACGTATATTTAGCATTATAAGCTTACAGATTGCATCATAAAACCTGTGAAAACCTATCTGGAAAATTCAGTTATATTTTCATATTGAGAAGTTCACAGAACTAAAAACATACCAAGCAACAACTGTTTCTTAGCATTTCCATGGTGTTACTTTGTTAGAAGAATATGATAATAAAATAATAATTATTTTTTGACAGAAATTCTGATTTAGAAATGCAAAATATTTTAAAAATAGATATTAAAACTAGCAACTTAGTTATTAAGATAAATGTCACCTTTAATGAAACTCAATCTCTCAGTCATTTGCATGTCTCAAGGGAGGCAGAGAGTCTAAAAGCATTGCTATCAGAAATAGCAGATGACTGATACAGTTAAGACATCAGTCCCCTTTGTCATGTCATTGGACTCTGATCTTAATCAATGGGGAAATGTCCCCTAATATGCCTAGTTGTCCCATTATTGAAAAATCTTTTGCCCTGGGTCAGATGCCAGGATCAATGAATCCTCATGTTTTCTGTTGAATTTGCTGAGTTCATGTGTGGAAGGGGTTACTTAGGGTGGTGACAGCAGTAGCAAGGGACAGCACATGAACTGAAAGCACCTTCCACAGTAAATCTGGCTGGGGATTGCTGTAAGCAAACACCCAGAAACATTGTAAGTGAAAGCAATTTGAGGAGAGGCTCTGGGAACTTCTGAAAGGCATGCATATGTAAACACGTGGCTTTTCAGTCTGAGGCTGTATTTTGGAGAAGTGCTATTGTCAGGCTGCATTAGATCACTCTGACCCTCACAGATCTGTTTGGAGGCTGAGTAACACATCTAGCAAACTAGATAGTTCATTGGGGTATTGATACCAAAGTAAGTCAAGTGGCTTGGAACAAGTCTCTTCTGATCTTTTATTTTCCAAAAAGAATGTGAGTCCTTCTCACAATAAAAATGGTGAGAAACCAATGGTTTAATTTGCTGGGTGCAAGACCTGAGATGCATGGTACACCAGGCTCTTAGAAATGGCTAAAGAAAAGGAGAAGCTCTTGCATTTTGTGAAAGGTTGTGTGTGCTAATTTTCCAGTGCTGTTTCTGCTTTCTGCTACAAGGATCTGAAGAATACAGTGTTTATATTCTCAGGCTGTTTTATGTATTCAGATTATTCCAAGAAAAATACTTTATGAATATATAAAAAACTACAATGAAATGTCAGATTCACATATCAAACATAACACACCTCCAACATGAATGAAATTAAGGAGCAGAGACTTATCTGTAACAGACTATGTAGGTCAAATCCTCTTCCAATGTCACACAGCATCGGCTTTGCAAAAATTAAAATTAACACAATAATATATAGGTCTGTGAAATGGGATTGAGTCTCATTCCTAAAAAGATTATATATGGCTTTTGGCTATGTTTGAGAGTGTGTACAATCCAGCTTAGTTTTTAGTAAAAGTAATACTTGCACCTGACACCACTCTTCTAGTGGTGATGGAACTGATCTATAATTGCAATTATTCTCCTCCTGGGTGATTTAGTTCAACTCCCTGTGCCATGCAGGATATTCCCCTACACTATTTCTACTACTTACCTAATCTATTATTGAGTAGTTCTGGTGATGGTGCCTCAATTACCTCCATTACCTCTCTCCCAATGCTTAACTGCTTTGTCGGATATGATTCCCTCCCTCCCCACAATGAACGGCTTGGATTGTGTGACGCCTAGTTTTAGGCTATAGTTCTTGGTTTGATCACTTTCACATTCTTAGAATCCCCCACTTTGAAAAGGTTTACAGTGTCATCAGGACTTGTGTAATGTCTTCCATCCTCAGGTTTATGAGCTGGGATCCCGTCCAGTCCTTCTGCCATTGATGTAGCTTTTCTTAACCCTTTCCTGAAGTATTTATTGTGTGTGTTTTGCCTTGTTTTCCCAAGTGCACAGACAGAAATGCTCATACTGCAGTGAAGTAGTACCTAAGCTGGTGATGTACAAAGTTTAAAAAAGCTTGCTATATCCCCTTTTCTTCATATTTCAGTGACACATTACACTGCAACGTGATGATAATTCTGTTATTTTTTTTTAAGGTCCGTGTTTTAATATGTTGCTTACTTTTGTTTATAGAATGTATCTTCTTATCAACCCACCTATTCTCCTATCTCTTCACCTACCCATCTCTTGTCTGCCTGTCAATATATCTATCTCACTCCCACTCCTGATGTGCAATCTCTCCACAGTGTATCGACATCACCACGTATTTTGCTCACAGAAGCAGATCTATGGCTCCTACCCTTAAATTGAAGTAAGCAGCATTTCTCTCAAGAGTGTCTGCTGGTGACCCCACTGCTCTAAATATTATGTCCAAGGGAAAATGCTAAAGAAGAAATATGGTTTATTATGTGTTTAGCATAGCAAAATGGGATCCATCATGGCAATGATCTTAATGCTACAAACACAATTGTATCACATATCAGCGATGATGCTGATGGTGTGGTTAAAGATCCTCTGCTGAGAAAACACGAAGTAACCTGAAATCTACTCCAGTTTCCTCCCTGTGTATGCTGGAGAACAATGCCCAGTTAGGGAGGTCCTTGATGTCACCACATACAGATATGCAAACCAGAACATGTCAGTGATTGAGGCCTGGACCCAGACTGGCAGGGAATCTGAATCCTTTATTCAAAGGAATGAGCTGGTTTTATATGCTTTTCCAAGGCACAGTATTTCCTTACATGGTAATTCTTACTACGTGACCTATCCTGTGTTGCCACATCAGCACCACACTTCCTTCTGTTGGGTGATCTCTCGCTGTTCACCTGGCTGTCAGCTTCCAGCAGGCTCCTCTCCATAGGGGTCTGCCGTGTGACACCTCCTCCCCCAGGGGCCGGTGGAGACAAACCTCTCTCTGTGCTGCCATGTGCTCCTCTGTGCTGCCACGTGCCTCTGCAGGTACATGCCACAGCCTGCAACTCAACTCCATCCCATCTCTTCCCACAGAACCATCTTCTATCAGAGAAGATTTCCATGGTTACATATATAATCTTTATTACATCTGCATGTAATACACTTCTGAGCATTTTGCTGCGTTTCTCTGTTACCTGTGAACAGACGAGAATGACTGGAAGAGTAGCATAATTCCTTAGGGAAGAAAGTGGAAGATAGATGGGAGGGCAGCATACATACCATTAGGGCTGGCTGATCTTTAGCAGAGGTGTAGTGTGGACTCAGATTTATGCTAATTTCCTTCTATCACTGCTGTGGGAGAAAAGGGCTGTCAAATGTAAAGTGTATCATGTGTTCACCACTCAGAGCTGGTGCTGGTGCTCTCCCATTGCTACGGCTTCTGACCAGCAGATCTGTCAGGATGTCAGGGCACTTTAGGACTTAATTTGGCCTTATATAATATATACTGTCTTGTCATGCATTTAGTAGGCAATATTTAACCAGGGATGAAAAGGGGAGTATTAAAGAAGAGGGATAACCAGACAAGCTGCTCAGGGTTATGTGGGAGATCTGTGACAGGGTGAAGATGAGATTCCAGGCCTACAGAAATTTGATATGCTGACAGGTGGAAGACAATCTTAATGGCTAGTGTATCAAAGTTGATGTTTCCTTTTTGTTATTTCTCCTCAGACTGAAATACTGGCTATAAATCTGGTGAGAATTCTTTCAGGAAAATATTTCTTTAAATGTGAATGCTGATTCATCTGAAACCCATTATGGGAAAGGAAGCATTTGGCTGAAATAATTGGCTCTTGGTCATTCTGAACACTGCAAAATCATCAGAATTTTTGGATGCAATATTTTCAAAATGACAAGTGTTAATTTTAGGATTTGAAACAATGTTTTTCTTTTTTTTTCCAAAAGAGGAAAAAGAATTACAGATCACCTGAATGAAATTTCAAATGTCTAAAGTAGAAACAAAATATTGACAAATTAGAGAAACTAACTTTCAAATATTTGTGATTATTTTTCCATTTTTGACAGCTTTATTTGGAAGATGAATATTTTAAAAATTACAATATTAGTGAGCATGTAAAATGATTTCATTAACAGACCAAAAAGATCAATAGGGATTAAAGAGGAGCAAAATTCAGATGCATTTGAGCACTTTTCTCTTGTTTCACCATTCAAAACTGTGTTTGGTTTTTGGATTTAAGGCTGTCTTCTTGTCATGTTAGGGGCCAACCTAACCCAAAGTCATGCTTTGGGTTCTCAAGTTATCTGGATACCCACAAAATCCAGACTCCACAGCCACATTTTGCTGCATAAGTAAATGCATGACGACTGTTCAAGCAGTATTTCCAACGGCAGTATGGTGAAATCAGTGTTGATTTTAATTGTGCTTTGGATTAGCTCACAAGAAAAAAGTTGAGGAGGAGTTCAACATTAAGTGTGCAAGTGTAAGGAATGGAGTCTGACACGATGAGCAAGAAATCGCTCTGCATAGCCCAGCTTCGTATGCTTTGAAATACCTTCATGACCACTCTCCAGAGCATGAAATAAAGGTCTTAAGTGTGACTTCAACTCTGCTAAGAGTGTATGCTTTTCACCTCATGGTTCCCTGAAGAGAGTGAGAAATCGTGCCCTTTCTCCATGGCTTAAGCAACCCTGCTGAAGAAGTGGCACATACTCACATTTTTTATGAACGGTTGAGATAATGTAAGCTCTTGAGAACCTGGAATGCAGAAACTGAACAGAGCAGCAGTTTTCACACTCCTGGGGAGGAGACAGAAACCTGTTTCAAAATATTTTAAAATCTATAAATATCAGATTTAGTGTCATTAAAATTCAAATTGTAGATCCAGAGAGGACAAACCATTGTCATTGGAAACCATATTCCTTTAATAGTTAAGGGCTCAATTCTGCAAGCTCTCCAGATGGAAAAAACTTCTGTTGGAGTAATTCTGAGAAAAATCTTCCAGGATTGGGACCCCACTTGCCTGTAAAGCAAGGTAAGAAGTACCAATGGCATGAAAAGTCACTATCAATAGTAAAGTAGTTTTTATGCCAGGAACCAAATAAATGACTCCTGAAAAAGAAGTCAGTAATTCACAGTTTTAATTGGCTCTGTATAAATGGAAAGAGAACTCAAAGGAGGAGAAGGGAACAGCACATAGTTAAACATTTGGAGAAAGATTCAGCAAAAGTTACCAGTCTGTATAACTACTAGTGACATTTCTTTCCTGTTAGATTACAATGTGTTTAATTTACGTTATAACTTATGTATTGGATATTACCAACAGTGATATTCTGGTTTTAAATTAATGTGATCAAAATGAGTTCATTAAACAACCATCAAAATAGAGTCTTGTATAGAAAATATAGAGCAAGTCAAACTGGCTGAAAATGCGTGATGTGGATTAAAGTTGATCTCAGTGTAGTGGATGGCCATTTGTGATCAGGTGCAAGGATTTAAAGCTGTGGTAACTTCAGTTAATCAATGTGTCTGTTCCTGAGTTATGACAGAAGGGTTCACACCAGAGCCTGGAGTTACAGAGGATTCAAACTTCATTTCTTCAGGCTTCATGAACAAATGGCAGAGCTATGAACTAGATCCTATGTAAATGATTAAGCTTAAGTGATTAGAACATTTGTGACACTAGTTATAGATAATTTAGTGTCTAAAATCTAATCTGATTTACTAATGAACTCTTGATTTAACATCTCTTGTGATCTGACACGCCTGGCTGAGTATTTTTAAGATTTCTGCTGACGGAGGGACCAGTAAAAATTCATACAGTTGTTCACACTTACATGTTGTCTTTCAGACAAACAATTGATATAATCAGCCACTATACTCAGAAATATTTTTTTTCTTCTGTAGAAAAGAGACCTTAAAGGTAGTTTCATTGTCTGTCTGAAGTCCTTCTGGTGAAAGAAGATGTGGTCTGACTTTGCCTTTCAACATGCTCCACCTCTTTGAAGTCTGAACTCAATAGAAAAACAATCTTGAGACTTCTTTAAGTAACAGTGTTGGAGAACTGGTCTTTGGTCACTTCTTGACTTCGTGAGGGCATAAGATTGACTAACACAGGTCCTGTTCTGTACAGGACATGTCCAAAAATCTAGTTCTGTGAAAATATGTCTAATAAGATTCCTAGCTGAACATTACATTTGCCCAATGTATTAGTAAATCAACCAAGGAATCCACATATGCATTTCTACAATCTATCCTTATAAAAGTATTCAGTAAGTACTCACAGGGAAGAAAACCCCGCTGAGCTAGTTAATCATTATTTTGAGAGCAAAGAAAAAGGAGAGCTAAACTATAATTATAACCTTGGTGATAATGTATGTAGGAATCTTTCTTAATCCAGGCTAATCTTGTTCCATGTTCTTGCCTACTATAAAAATCTGAATGATTTTTGACAAGATCCAAAGTTTTGTCAGTTGTTAAGAATTAATTGAAAAAATTACTAGAGCACAGCAGCCATTTCAAAGGGACTGACCCAGAACCAATTAGAATTTTGTAACAATTGACCATTCACCACAAAACAGTTATCATGAGCTTTGGCCTCTGAAGTGTGGTGTTGGGGGTGGGGGAGAATCAGATTAAAGAAACTTTAATTTTTCCCCCTTTAACTAAAATATCGTTAGTAGCAGCTTTCTCAACACAACTATCAATCAACTTATGTGGGTTTTAAAGGCTGTGCTCAGCTTGCAGGAACAGCGGTACAGAGTATAATGGATGCTTATCCCCTGGCTTTAGAAGATACACAATATAGGTTACTATCTTGAAAAAACAGGTCAGACATAGGAACATTCTTTATCAAATTGCTGTTGACAGGCCAAACAAGAGATTGAAGAACACCACAAAAAGGTTCTTTCATCTAAAGACAACAGAGTTTATAATTGGTCATTCTTTCGTCCTTCATCCTCTCCTCAGAGCAGTTTCTTGAACATGATGAGCACGAGGGTAGGCTGGTGTACACTGAGAAATAGGTTCAGTGTTCAGTCTTTTCTCTTAATGTTCCAGCTACTGAGTGGGCAGGAAAAGCCAACAGTGGTCTTAAATGTTAAAAAGGAATGAGAACAAGGTAGAACTTTGTGCTGGATTATAAATATTTTGGGACAACAAATATGCAATTGCTTTGAAACAGGAAAATAAAATCAAAGGCATAAGTGTTTGATGGTTTATTCTACATTATGTGTAATATTCTGTCTCCTACCTTCAGTCCAAATAAAAGGTATGTAGTAGGTATGTAACACAGAAATATGTTGTGTACATTCATAGGAATACAATACATAGAAATATGTGTGTTATCACATCATGTGTTTTACTATATACTGCATATATGTACACATACAAGTGTAAAAACATAAATATACTAGACAGATTGAAAAGGATGCTAGAGTCAAATAATTTGTGTTGAAGACTTTTTCCAGAGGATCACTACATTTAAGATGAAAAAGAGAACTCTGTGATTCTGATTTTCTGACTGTTTCAGGCTGTTATATTTCACTCAGTTAACTCTCAGTTAAGTTGCCTTGGACTGGTGATGCATATTCCCCAGGAGATGTTTGAAAACTTAATTTAAAAATACCAGAGATTGAAATTTTACTATCCCCTTTGGTGTTTTCCTCTAGCAGTCAATCCTTCATGAGGAATAGCTAAAAAAAAAAGAGTTCAGAGCAATTAAATCACTGTCCCACAAACACTTACACTTTTGCTTACCCTGACATATGTGAGTAGCTCCACTGAACTCAGTATAAAGAGAAATCAATAGAACTGGTCATGTGTATCAAATTAAATATACGAATAAGTGGGTTTAGATTTAAACCCTGAAACTGGCTTGGAAAAGTCTACAATAATATTTTTACATATTTTATAAATGAAATTCATCCTGAAGAAGATTCATCCAAGAGATTCAAAGAGTGCATGAATAGATCCAACCATTACCCTACAAAAAAGCTCATCTCTCGCCATGTTTCTTTAGCTCTGGGTCAGTGTTCTGAGTGGCAATAGCAGGAAAAAGCCCAAACTGCACAAGATAAAGATCCATATGGATCCTGTAAGCATGCTTCCCAAAAGGAGCAATGACCATATAGGCTAAATGCCAGCTCAAAAGGCAAGGCCCCTCAGTTTGGTTATACATCTACATAAAGTATCTGTTCAGGAACTGAGTTTTGTTTGTAGAAGCCATAGAATAAAAACACTGGTTACAAGATTTAGAGAGGGGGAAAGGCTGTTATATGTTTTTTAAGAACATGTAAAGGTCTTTGCTGACCAGGGGGCCTCTGTCGGGACACTCGGAAGCACAGCACTGCACAGCCTCCTTGTTTTTGAAGGTAAGCAAACCAGGTCCTGGATGATGGGAAGCTTGCTGATGGAGACGGTTTTTAGGGTGACTTATAGTATGAGGTCTTCCCTTCTTTCAGGTGGAGGATGATGTTGGTAGTTGGGAATAGCTAAATTGATGTTGCTACATGGGAATAGCTAAAGAGAGAAAGTTTGTGACAAATTAAGGAGTCTAAAGGTGCTTTACTTCTTTAGGTTTCTTGCATCAAACCTGGAAAATTTGTGAACTGTGTTCTATATTGTTTTACTGTACATGGCTTTGAGTAAAACCATTCTAAGAGAGTAAGGAATCCTATCATCTCCTTTCTATGAAATTCAGGGTATTCAAAGGCAGGAGAGGAGATGAAATTTCGTTTGAAGAAAAGCTTTGGCCATTCTTAGTGGCGCAGTACTGGCCAAACACCCTAATGGAGCAGGGTAAAAGGAGATCTGCAGAACAAGGACTTCTTGGCTTCCTTGCTTGTGCAAAGAAGCAATATGGGACTCTCACTCGAGCTTGGTTTCTAGATGTGCATAATTCCAGTCACTTCAGTGGATTTATTTCCAATTCATTTAATGTCATTGTGAAAAGAAACAGACACAAAGTTTGCTTTGGCACTGCACATTGCGTTGTGTCACTGTCTAGCAAGCTTCCCATTGCACATTTTTTGAATAGGATGCATCTGCCAGCCCAATACAAACAAAAATAACTTGCATGTGTCTTATGTTAAAGCTGAATGAGAAACGTGATGCCACATCAGTGTTGTCCATTCACCACTTAAACCCCTGTTGCCTTATAAAAGATATCAGAGACACTCTATGCATATTTTTTCCTTTTCATCTTAAATCATAAAGGTTGGGAGCAAATACTAAAAAGTTTTCATTAAGATAATGTTTATTTTTGCCTGGCATCGAGACCCTTTTGCACCATTTTGCCATACTCCTCTGCATAGCATAATCAGTCTTGGAATCTTTTCTGGCCTTATTTTAATGGTCGTATCTTGGTGGGAGTTAATTAGAAAAATCCTGAAAATCTCAGTTTGCATGCAATCTGGAAAATCTGTGATGCTCCAGAGGTTGTGCAGACTCCCTAGAGATCTTTCTATGACTTAGATGTTTATTTCCCCTTCTTTTTCTTTCTATCTGATCTAGTTCACACATTTATCTGCTAAGTTTTTGGTTTTATGTTTCTCCACTCATGCCTTAAAGCCATTGGATGCTCCCAAACAAGCTTTCTGGAAAGAGTTCTATTCTATTCCTATGCTGGGAGCAGAGTGCAGTTTGCAGGATTCCCTGATCTTGCTCTCAGACTATTCAGTGCAGCCTTGCTAGTCCTGTCTTGAGCTCACCCCCCCTCTGCGTGAGCTGGACTGTGAGCTCTGAGACAGGCTAGTAGTTGCTTCCATGCAAGTGTTTCAACTGGAAAATTGATTCAAAACTCGACCTGCCGCAATAAAGTGTGTTTTGTTTGACTAATTTGTCATCTGTGACAATATCAATGAAGTGGTAACTTGGTGGCAGTCTAAAACAGATTTTACTGTTCATCACTGTTGATCTAAAAAAGTGAGACAAATAGTGTGTTTTCCTTAATCTGTAAAGGGATGGGAAACAAAGAAAATTTCTACCAAAACTAGGAGATGAAACAAGCCCAGTGAATAACAAATTGTGTCTTAATCTCCAGCCCACCCTCATCCTTATGATTGTCACTCGTAGGTGACTTTTTGCTTTTCATGACTGCAGGAATAGTCTCTTAATTTGGATTCCCATCCAGTCTTATCTCCCTTTTTCTGTGATGCATTATTCACCAGAAAACTGAGAGGCTGTGAGGGCTCATGTACTCCATGACAAGCTGACATTGTTGTGACATCTCACTATGTCACACTTCATGTCAGGGAGCAGATAAGAGCATGAGGAAATGTGAAACAATTTATCCATTACTCAGAAGTTATATCTCATACTATCATTTTCTAGCAGCTTTTCCTAGTGCTATTTTTTTCTCATGTTTGCCAGCCAGAACTGATGTTTTACAGCCTTCATCAGCTTCTCTCAATGACAGACCTCCTATCTGTAGTGCTGACCGTAATGGCAATAGCAGAAGTGAATGAAATTTGTATTTCTTCTTCTGTTATTCTAAGGAAGTGCTAAAATAGACAAGGCTTGTGGGTTGATGCAAGTTGTAGCTGCCATTGTTGCCTTTCCTTTTATAATGTTCCCTTTTATTGTGATTACCGAGTTAATGCTATTTAGCAGTACATGATAGAAAATTTTTCCCATCTGACTATTTCTGCAGGTTTGAATTACGGGGTGGAGTAGTAATGTATATTTATCACAATGTCTTCTTTATGTACTTCCAGCTGTAGCAGAGAGCAACTCACAAATAACTCATGAGAGTTTGCCATCTCTTTTCTATAAGAGGAATGTCTGGAAAGAGACTGTGATTGCCCCAATGTTCATGATGAGAAATCAGTTATTCCCATCTAAATAAAAAATGCTTGGAGGTTTTCAGTTCATGCATTGTGTTCAGTCCACATGCACACAAGAATTTTCCATGGGAGTTGTTGATCAGTGGTAATTGCTCAGGTAAATAATGTATTATTGAGCCCATGGCTGTGTATGCCAGTGAAGATTTATGAATACAAATAGTGAACTTGGCTCCTGCAAGCACTCATGGTGAGTCTCAGCATTTGTTTTTCCAGGGTGTCTCTGCTTATGAAACCTGAAGTTATAGATCAATTCTGAAGTATCAGGATACAAACAAATATGAATTTCCTACAGTACAAGTGAATCAGTGCAGTGACTGGAGTCACAGAACAGCAATGAACATCCAGCTTGGATGGTCAGCTGCAGGGGAAACATTACTGCTGGAGAGATGGTAACTAGATGAAAACCTTTTGATCATACTCTGGGCTTTAGACTTGTTCAGAACCAAAGGAAACAGCAGCAGAAAAAATGCTGAAATGCCACCACCAAGGAAAGGAAATATAAAATCAAGAAGAAAGGAAGCTAACAGATCAACACACTCTTACCCAGAATATGAAGCATTCTGCAAATAACTGTAAAGCTGTGGTGTGAAGCATGGATGCTACTACGAATAATTTGAAATATCTGAGGGTGGAAATTAAAAATGAGAATTCTAAATTTGGCAGCATGCTGAGACTCCCGACAAGGTGCCAAGTACATTTAGCTTTTATTGATTTACCCAAACTGTCCCAGGAGTATTTACAGCTTCACTGTCTCAGGTTCCTGTAATGCCCATACTCAACTCATTGCCAGGTCTGTAGTAGAGGTATAGACAGCAGAAGAAATAGCAAGTTTGAATGTAAGGGGTTTTCCTTCCAGTTGATTTTTTTATCTATGGTAAATACAAACACAGAATACTTTGAAGGCTTTCTGTGCTACTAGGAAGAAAAGTATGACTTGGCAGATGTCAGAGATGAGAGATGTCTGGAGGCAAGATCAGCTTTTGCTGCTGACTCTCTGCCTTCTGTGGGGAAAGAGGATGAGTTGCTCAGCTCCTCACCTGCCTGTCCACAGGTGAAAAGGCTCCCCATGGCAGTCGTCTGAAGTACCGCTCAGACACTGAGGACAGGCTTTTTAAAGAGTTTGGACCTCTGCACATTCTACCCTCCTGACTTCAGTCTGAATGCCTGGATCCCTTATATGCATTATAGCTGGACTACAATTGTACAAACGTGCCACAAAGTAAATGTGTTTCCTTCAAATTGCCTTTAATCTAAATTTAAATTGGAGGCTATGATGGCAAACAGATTAGAGAGAGGAACCAAAAAGGCAGCTTTGAACAGCTAAGATAGAGCAAATGTCACATATTTTGGTTGCTTGCAGCAACAGCAGACTGTTTGTCCTTGAGTGTAGGGTGAGGTAACAGTTCACCCCAGCTGTGTCTCTATGGCCACCCACACAAACAGATCCAGGATATGGTGTGTAGTTATGGAGCAGCATGGGAGAAAGAAAAGGCAGGAACACATGTGGGCAACCTGGAGGTTAGAAAGTGAGGTCACAATGTTGAATGCAGAAGATAGATTCTTTTCAATGATATCGTGCTTTCCAAGAGGGAATATTAGACAATTTGAAACTGCTATTCCTTGTGTTTTCCCCTCTAAAAAGTGGATTTTCTGCACTATAAATACGAGGAGAGAGATCTGTAATTTCTTTTTATTTTTGATCCAAGTAAAATGAGGAAGTTTAGGTTGAATGAGAACAAGAAAAGTATTTTTCCATTCAACCTGGATGTCTACAGAAAGAAAATTTAAATAAAATAGCACATTTTTTTTCCCCTGAGAAATGTTTTGGTCAAAACGATTGAGATCAACAGTTTGGTGAGTCACTGACATAAACAAGAAAAGTTTGTCTTAGAAACTCAGAAGGTGACTTAGCTGTATTTTCCACATCCAAATTAAAATCTGTTGCACCTAGGCTTCTTCCTTTACATGGCACAAGAGGCATAGCTGTAAGGTCTTTGACAATATAAATGAAATGAATTATGGATTTGTCATATCATAGTTAGGAAATCTACTTACAGGTACAGTTGGGTCATTTGGCATCAAGTCTGGGCTAAGGGGTTTGATGAGAATTAGGATGCTCTTAAAAAGGCTGAGTCAGTTTAAGAAAGTAAAGTTTAAGAAAGTAAAACATTTTGTTAATATCCGAAGAAAAAAATAAAGAAGTTGATCCTTCAGCAATTATTTTTGGCATAAAGGAGAAAAGAGTATGAATACTTGTGCAGCTGCCTGCTCTGCCTGTCCTTGAGGCAGCTCTCCAATGGGATGTGGTGGTGGGAGTACCCCTCACACCCCGTGTTCCAAGAAGAGCAGCTGAAACAAACATGCTGGAGCCTGCACCAGCACTGAAGGAGCCAGGACCTCTGCTCCAAAGGAATGTCCATTGCTGTGCTGCTTCTTTCAAGGGTCCTACAAACCTGTTCTTTGGGATGTTCTGGGTTTAAAGAAGCCTTTCTCACTGTATTGCAGCTACTTTCTCACTGTATTGCAGCTGCTTTCTCTGGTTTCTCCTTCAGCA
>NW_008236769.1:9998239-10028224 GCF_000691975.1 Corvus brachyrhynchos | reverse complement strand
ATTCTTGGAGAACAAGCTGGAAAAAAACCCAAAAGAAATACAAATGCCCGTTGGGAACATTTTTACAGAGCATGGACTTGTACATTTGTGAGCGGTGTGGTCAGCACGTGAATGGCAAAAAATCGAGACTTGCTCCCGTATTTTGTCATTGTGTCTTAACCAGGCAACATAACTTGCTGAAGTTTCCTGTTACTTCCCCAGCTCTGTGTTGTCTGCTAGTTTTTCCTTTTACATGTGGGTTTCTTCTTGGTTTACCTAGTATATGGTCGGGCATGATGAGTTCAAGCAAAAGCAAAGGCAATGCAAAACACCCAATTACATGGTTGCATGATATTACCAGTTTCCAGTTTTCTTGAATGCATCAGAGCTATGAAGGGCTGGAACTCTTAAACTGCTCTGCCAGTTGGTACCAGCAGAGAGGGCTTCAGGAAGCAATGGCTCCCTTCAATACTATGGTTTGAACTAACATCCCTATATACTGGATTTGTCTTTCTTTTCTAAACAAAATAGTTTAAATCCATTAAATTTAATTTAAACTTAAAAAAATTAAAAATCCAGATACTTTATTAATGTGGGTGAAATATTTGGGTTCTTCATATTAAGAGAATAGCTGATTAAAGTAAGCTACTTCCCCTTTTACCTTAATTAGCTCAATGTGCAAAAAAAGTCATCTGATACTTGAATCTGCCAACTTTGGCTATTATTTACTTTTCTGGTGGAATTAGTGGGCACCTCCGAGATCTGACAAAGGATTCAGTGAAATCAGCAGAATTAAGTATCCTCTGGTATTTTAATCTAGCTGTGGTGACCACTGTGTGGATTTCAAGTTCCCTATTCTGCTTCTTGGAGGCAACTGAGTTAAGTACATCTTGTCTGAACCAGGGGGAAGAATGTGGTCCTGATGTACTCTCACCTTTCAAAGAGAATCCTTAGGTGAGTATTCATAACCTATTTCTTATCTTCCTGTTGTGCCTAAAGGAAAGATGAAAAGAGCTCTGGCTGTGCCTTATTTTCTTACCTTCTCACTTTCTGAAGCCCTGAACCAGCAGGCTTCCCCAAGATTTCCAAGGGAAACACTCTCCATAAAGCTGCACAGCCTGCAATGCCAGCTGTGAGCCCAGAGCAACGCTTGGAGGTGCAGGGAGAGAAAGATGGTTCCTTTCCTAATGAGTTTCCATTAATGGATAATTTATAGTGCAGATAATGAAAATATTGATTTGGGCTCTTTAACTCTGAAATATTACATTTAGCTTGAGGCAATAAAGGCTGTTTGTTATAGTGGTGATAATGACACTGTGGAAGCAGCAATGCTTTTTGTCATCTATGGGTTTCCACACAAAACAGGGAAAAAGTATTTTCAAAAGTCATGAAGGTATGACAGGCAAGGGATTGATTTTTGTAAGAGATTAATGATGGTATTTCTAGAGAAATCCCTTACTCGATGACACTTAAGGATAGGAATAGGTGTCTCAAGCACATGGCAGTCCCCAGCATCAAGGCCATAGGTGATGGTACAGATATCCTCTGGTGAAGGCTGGCCTCCCACTTGGAAGAATTATTTTCATTATTAGAGTATCCTGATTTGGAAATGAACGTTAGGAACTGAGTAGTCTCCAGAGTCTCAGCCTTGTGCCTGCAAGCTGACGGATGGCTTTGCCAGGCACTCCGCTCTCTGACTGTACAAAAATGGGGTGTGCCATAAGCTCAAATGCAGGCTGCTGCCTTTGGAAAAATGAATCCTTCTGCTTCTGTTTGCCAAAGAGCCAAGATTATGTCTCTGATTTATCTCAAAAGGCTGCTGGGAAAGCACATCCAGTGGTGTTTGTAAAATGATATTGAATTGAAGCAGATACAGTTTGCCTTGAAGGGAAATGCTTCTATGAAATGTACTGATATTTTCAGAAGATGAATCTGAGTTCTCAGTGTTTTCTCTACACAACGTATAACTTACTGATCAGTCTTTTTCTGCTGTTTTCAAAGAATTCAACAGCCTGTCATGGCCTGTATGTGAAGTGCTGCAACATCTGACACTGCTATGGTCCCACACTGGTGGAGAATGCTGAAGCAGACTGTACACAGATAGAAATAGTGCTGGCTATATAATGGGAATAGCTAGATCTATTTCCATCATTCAGTCTCCTGAAGTTTTGACAGCTTGAGCAAACTAATGAACACAAAAGTGGCAGACATACTGGTTCACTAATATTGGGTTACCAATCTTTGCCTTAAATCCCCATTAACGCTTCTTCCCTTGCCTGCTAATGCGAGGATAACAGATAGCAGCCAGACTTGCTGGCTCTACCCATGTGCAAAACTTCTAAACATTGGGCCATTTTTGTCTCCCGCTGCACTTTGCTATAAAACCACAAGGTTAACACGACCTTCTGGCCCATTCCATTTTGTGTCTTGAGTCAAGCTTTGTTAGAGACAAAAATCTATGTTATATTCCATCTGATCAAAGTACTTCTTGCCATCTGTATTCATTTAGCAATAGCTAAGACTAGAGAGCATTACAGTGGTATTTTGTATATAATATTGATTGCCTTCATTTGTAGCTATTATAGACACCAGACACTGTTCAGTTTTAAAGTTAAGCGTCAGATTTCCGATCTGCAGTCTCCAGGTGCTTGCTTTCCCACCCCCTTCCTTCCACAGAAGCTTTCAAAGACTCTGTTTGAATGATCTCCCTTTGAAATGATTGAAATTGTGTTGCATATTATACATTGCAGTTATCTTTTCATAATTTCATCTGTTGCTATATTGGTTAATTTCCCAACCTCTGCAGTGGAGAAATGTGTTTAAATCTATGATTTTATTAATGTCTCCAGATGTATCTGTTTGTGCTTGGTTGCTATTATTATCAGTAGCTGTACATTTTGCATCATTGGAGAATGTTTTTATGGAGGAAATCCCTCTTAGTTTAGCTCTGTATTTTTGTTCTGGTTGTGTTCAACTCCTGCTTCAGAGCTGGCAGCATGGTCACAGACCTGTCTGCCTGCATCTTGGTATGAGTAGGTGCTCAAAGCCAGCCTAACTGACAAGTAATTAGATGAGTTCTGGCCATGGAAATACGTGTCAGTGGTAAAGGAAAAGATTACTGAAGCATGGGATATTTTCAGCAAACATGGATTTTGCACTTCAACATACCAGGTTAAAATGTAAACTGTTTTCTGGGTTGAGCCTAAAAAGATGAAATCAACTGGTTTTATTAGAAATAGTTCAAAAAGAAAAAAAAAGTAATATCAATGAAAATTTGTTAATTAAATTTATTATTTCTGCCTGCTGCCATTTAGCACAAACTTCTGCAAGGGTTAATCAGAACATGGCTCAGCAAAGCATTTAAGCACAAAATCAGTTTTAGACCTGTGAATAGATGCATTTATCTTCTAAAAAGCATACCATCACCCACACCAAGAGAAAACATGTTTGATCCATTAGTAGCTGTTTAAAGTTACAAAATACCCAGATGAATCTGTCATGAAATCTTGGAATGACAGCTTCCATGTAATCATACACAGGAGTTCTATAATTGACACTGGGGGGGAGTTTCTGAGCCAGCAAAGACTTGGAAGGTGCTACTGTGAGAGCTACTTTACAAAACCTGGGGAAAACAGAAACAATTCCCAATAGGATCAGGAACAAGTGGATGCTCTCAAGTACTTCAGAATATTAACAGCCCCATCCTTCCAAATCAGTGAAAGGAATACACTTTGGGGTACTAGCATTTTATTCATAGAATCATAGCATGGAACCATAGAAACGCTTGGGTTAGAAAGGACCTTAAAGATTGTCCAGTCTCAACCCCCCTGCCAGGGACAGGATGCCACCCTCTAGACCACTTTGCTCAAGGCCCCATCCAACCCGGACTTGAACACTTCCAGGGATGGAGCACCCACAACTTTTCTGGGCAACCTGTTTTGAGTGTCTCACCACCCTCTGAGTACAGAATTTCTTTCTGACATGCTATCTCAACCTCTCCTCTTTGAATTTTAAACCATACCCTCTTGTAGTGCTGATGTACCTGCATGCACGTTGCAAGCTGCAGTGCTCTGTCCCTGGGATGAGAGCAGAAGTGGAAGGTGCCTGTTGCCTCCATGTGTTTGGCAGATGTGAGAGGGTAACCATGTCTGTAAGTCTGCTGCCTCTAATGTGACTCTGGGGAGTCTCTTCTGGAGCATCTGTAGAAGACCCCATCCAAAAATGAACCTTAGCTGTTGTGCAGAAAGTCTGCTCCCAGCCCTGGCTTCTTGCTGCCATGCATGGCTGATTAAAAACCCACTGGAGTACAGAGTAGAAATGGCTAGATCTCAATTTTAATGGCCTGAATGAACTTCAGACTTAAACAGCTTAATTTTCAGAAGAAGATGAAAAATCAACTGAAAGATTCAGTGAAGATTTGATTTATTAATTATCAGACACCTGGCCCGTGAAATGAAATTTAGTGCAGGCAGCACTCAGCTGGATGAGCTGTTTGGGTAAAAGCTGTAACTGGATAACAGCAGACTTGTTTTCATTGCTGCTCTTTAAAGGGGTTTGGATGGTAGAAGAGCAACTTTGCATCAATAAGTCATTGCTACCAGTATGCACTTTAATAACCTCTAATACAATAATGACAAACCCAGGAAACAGAACTTCAAATGCTAATGAAAAGATTGATTATTTCCATAAGTGTGCTGCATCATTCAGTAAAGAACAAAAATGCATAGGAAAGATTTTCAAAAGACTATTCCCTGCAAACAGACAAAATTTATTGAGGAATATCTAATGACAATCAAGCACCTATTTTGATATAACTGATTTCAATAAAGCTTCATTCATTGCAGAAATATAAATGTCTTCCCTTTTTTTCCCTTGTCTCTTCCTGAATCAAGAAGTCCACATTTCCCTAATAAAATCCTTCACAATCACAGTTCCCATATGTAGGGCAGTACTGAAATAGTGATATGATTGTTCACCACTTGGATTGCTAACACTTCCCCTCTGCTGAACACCAGGAAAAGACTGCTCTAAAAAGCATTAAAAAACAAATGGCTGCCCCACTTCTAGGGCAGGTTCATTCAGCGAAAGACAGGCATTGAATATGTCAGGAAAGATATCTTAAAAAAACAAATAGGCTCTAAGCCATCCCACAAATATTGCTCCTTTGCTGAATATAAGTCTTTGGCTTAGAATCACCATCCCTGGAAGTGCTGAAGAAATGACTGGATGTGGCACTTAGTGCTATGGTCTAGTTGACAAGGGGGTGATCAGTCAAAGGATGGACCTGATGATCTTGGAGGTCTTTTCCAACCCCTAATGATTCTGTGACATTGCAGCAGAATTGCTCAGTTTTATCCTAAGAAGGGTGCACTGGTTGGCTTATCCACGATAAGCAAGGAGCAGTGTCATGGGACAAGAGTAAGAACTGAAACCTCGGTGCTGCAAGTGAAAGAGGAAAACAAAGTGTCTATGCTCACCTGCCAACTTCCACAATACCTGGCTGTCTGTTAAAGGACTTTGTGACTGCTGGCAAACATGAAAGATAACATTACCAAACTTTTATTTTAAAAATGTGGAACTGTTAAGACACACATTAGGAAGTAGCTCATTAATAACTTGAAAAATTTTAAAAATACAGGCAATACATGGGAAAGCTACCTGTGAAATGAGCTGTATGCACTTCTAGGTTGCTAGGACCCTGTGATAGAACAGAGTGTAGTTTTTGGTCAGGGACGGTGAAATGTGCCTCCGTGCCAGAGGATTTTGGAGGACAAATGCATGCCTTGGTCCGCAGCTTTAAGCAGCAGATTTGCTCAGTACTTTTGCATTCCTCAAACCTCATATCTAAAGAGATGATTGAGATCAAGAACTTCTCGTGAAGGAACTTTCCAGACACCCTCCAGTGTAGTGCCACAGTAGCTGAAATGTCCAGAAGGGGACGTTTAAAATGTGGAGCCAAATTCAAGACATCTCCAGGCAAGTGATAGGCATTTGCAAGGCTTCAAACACAGGGAACAGTCCTTGGGAGTGTTTTCCACAGTGTAATAAAATGTCAAATAATCATGACTAAAGTAGATATATTGTCTATTTGACTGTAATAGCTGTTGTCCAAAAAAGGCACCTGGCAGAATTAGGACTAGAGGAAAAAAAAGTGCTATAAATGATGTATCTCTGTTAAAATCTAGAGCTATTCTGTAATATTCCATAATTCTGTCACTATCAGCTGAGGGTCTTGGCTTGGAGTCAGGGCCAAGTCTCCTAGTCCTTGGTAGCAAAACTTAATGGCCGTGTTTACACTGGATTTTACATTGGTCTTAACAGAGAAAGAATTGGGCCAACAGTGCTTCATTTATCGTGGTAGTTACACTGTTGTGGTAGGATGTGGTATTTCTATGTTTCTGCAGTATGAGATGTGTGTGAGCAGATATCAAATGTGACAGACAAATAGCAAGTCTCTGTTTCCTAGGGTGCCTGTATGTTTGTGTAAAACATTTGTGGACAGTGTGAGGGACAATGCAGCACAGACCCTGAACTTTTAGAAGTTTATCACCTCTTGGAACAGAAAAAACAATGGGGGAGGGTAGTTTTTGTCCTTACATTCCTTTATTCTGAGTCTTATATTCATCTTTGTCTAGTTCCCACAACAAAACTTCAGTGCTATGATTCTAATCACTCCACATTGACATTAATGTCAAATTAGGGAGGAATTTTTGTGGTGTGCTCAGAATTGAACAGCATGATTGCATGCTTCATCATCCAGACTACAAAAGGGAGTGGCACTTTATAAAATATGAGCAAATAAAATTGATGGAAATGATAGCACGTAACTCTGGGGAGAAAATGGGGGTGAAGACTAAAGGTACCCTCTGAATTAAGCAAATTGGTTTCATGTTGACCTACCTGAAAATGTAATTGCACTAACCATTAAAAAAGAAAACACCAAAAAATATCATTCCTCTGCCATCTAATACTGTTTAGGACATGGAAAGAGGTCATCTGCTTTCACTTCACTATTACTTGTTTGTAATCATTGAGGGATCTTTAAGGATCTGGCCAAGAGCCAGTTTTCCAACAAAATGAGAAATGAGGGCAATTAAAAAATGGAAGCAGATGATTGCCTGCATATTAAAAATCAAAGGAAATTGAGAACCTTGTCTTTGAACAATAAGAAATATTTTGGCCCAGAGTGTGGTATTTAGCTTGGTGGAGACAAAAAGCCACTTCATCAATATTAGCTCAGTGAAGTGCGTTTGGCAAAGACCTAACAAGTTATCAGCTGTTATCCTCTGTTGAGCTGGGGGAAAGGAGACATTCCTCTCAGGATAAAAATTCATTTCTACATTGCCATAATATAAGTCCTCTGTTTCTGATCTGTTTTCTATCCTTTCTCCTACTGACTAGAAATTGAGATGTGTGTAATAGCATAAAACATGGCATTGAACTTCAGGCCTTTTCACCAGTTGCTTCAACTATTTGGATTCTGAGACTGGTTCTTAGAGACACATTTTTGTACTGACACACGTATATAAATGACCCTTAGCACTGGAGGGAAGGGGGTTATGAAGAACACTCTTTAAAAATCTGGCTACACACTCATTAAATTCACTGTTCTTGGCATCATGTCACTTGTGATCTAGTGGGCTCCATTCAACTTCCATCCTAAGGCCTCTGCATAAAGAGTCACTGTGATTGTTTTTAATGCTGTGGCAGGAACAGATGGCAAACATATTTTAAAGTGCTAAAAATATGGAAGGGCAGTAGAAATCTACATGGGAGACATCTATTAAGCACCCACAGCTGTGACCATTTTTTTTTTTTTAAATAATAATAAAAATAATATACTGAAGCCCAGTCCCTAAGAGAAAAATTTCCCTTGAAATCAGTTGGCATTTTGGATTTGCCTGGGTTACAGCAAAGGACAGGATAAACTTCCACTTGTAGTTTCCAGTTTGTCTCAGTCATACTAATGAAAAGGAACAAGGAGAGGGACAGCTGAACCCCGACTTGCTGTGGTAGACCAGCATGCAGAGGGCAGCCCCTATAGATCACTGTACAGACACCGTGTTTCGTCACTCTGAATGGGCTCCTATCACAAGATTTTTACAGCCTTCGCAGATGTTTCAAGTTTCTGTCCATCTATCACGCTCTGGGAGGATGATTTCTCTCGGAAGATGCCCCGTGGCTCAAGCAGCAATCTGTATGCGTATCTGTCAGGCTGAAAAGGCTAATGCCCATCCGCTCTGTCACATGCTGTAATCTTGCAAGTGCAAAGACAGAAACATACAGAAAAAATGCAGGATGCTTCTTAATGAGTTGCTTGTCACAGGCTAATGACAAAGCCGAAGGAGGAGCCTCAAGGCCAGAATTTGGTTCTTAACTTTTGCTGAGGAGCTTTTTGCTGGGAGTCTAAGAAAGGCCATTAAGAAAGAGGAGCGCTGTGCCTGTAAGAGAGAGGTTATTTTCGCAAAGAGGGTGTAGGGGGTGCTGCTTCTGTTCTCTCCAGTGCTGGCAACTGGTGGCCAGTGACTCATTTCTGAGTGACATCAGCTCCCAGGCAAGTCCATCTACCCTCCCAATGCTTTTGGCCCTGGGGGTGCCTTTCTGCCCTTGCATGGCACTGTGGCTGCCAGAACAGTGGTTCTGGTCCAAAACCAGAATACTCTTGGACATGGGACAGGTCAGACAGCCCATAGGACTGTGGGGTAGGCAGGGTGCTCCCCAGAGGGGTTAGGAGGCAGCATTATCTCTTAAGAATCTTAACCCTAATGAGCTGGGAGCTCTCACTGCTCACAGTACACACATAGTGGTCTGCTTGGCTTGCTCAGCCCTAAAAAGTCATCCTAAAGCTACATTCCCACAGCAGTGCTGACTCCTGATTGTGTTGCAGACAACATCAAGAGGAGAGCTTCTGACCATGGCTTCCTACTGGCAGCTCTTGGCACTCAGGCTGTGTCTGAGGAATGGCTGTATCCAAATTCTCTCCTCCCAAAGCAGGACAGAGGGGCAACTGCCCTGACCACCAGTGTACTGCCCCAGGATGATGCAGCCCACTGGGAAACCTCAGTGAAGAAGTTACACCTCTGTAAATTTACAGGGTCTAATGCATGAGGTGTTTGATGCAGGTCTGTTATTAGCTAATGCATTTGTGTCCTCAGACAGGTCTGTGCTGGAAAAGGTTTTGGAAATAATCCCGTGGATGTCTTTAATTTGATGTGTACTGTCACCCAGGTCAGCCCCACATTGCCTGAAGGTGGTGACTCCCTCACAAGCAAGGTTGATGCTCAAAGCTCCACCCCACTGTGCTGAAGACATCACTTGGGAAAGGAGTGGAAGGTGTGGATCCCATCTGTGCTCCTCCAGCTGCACTCCGGACACTGTTGCAGGCTGCACTACACCTGCACTACAGATGTGCCATGGCTGTTTGAGAGTTTGGACCCTTCTAGAACAGAACCTCTAGTTTTTATGGGGCAATATTGGATGTGCCTGTGTTAATACTCTTAAAAACTGAGGCATCAAAAGCCCTTTGAAATTCTGGCCTTTTTGGTCTTTAATATCACATTCAGAATTTCCTTCATGTTACGTATTCTTCAGAGGGGACCCAACAGATATTTTTAATTAATTTCCCCTGTAGGAAATCAAGTCAGGAATACTTTTTTTTTTTACTGTGCAAGAAATAAAGAGGACAGGATACAAAGAGGAGGGTGACTTCAGGGAGAAAATGTTCTGAGTTGGGTGTGCCAGACTGGAGCTTTCAACTGCTGCCGCCTGTTGCTCACAGAAACACACACACACACCGGCATATGTCTCAGGCTTGATTTAGTTTGGCTCAACCAGTAGATCCCAACATGTACTTGAGGAACCCTCCCCAAACAAAAACATGCTCTTATCAAAGCAGGAAGCAGAACGCCTTGCCCGGGAAAAACTGTACAGCTATTAACAAGTTATTTATAAGCAGCCTGAGCTAACAGCTAACATGTGGCTGGCTTTGGCCCAGGGATGCTTGCTGGTCTTGGGGAAGGAATAGTACAAGCTAGGCCTCGTCATCCTTCCATGTCTGGAGGCAGGAGGCTCACTGGGCCTGGTGACACAGCGGGTGATGGTGGGCAGGACAGGCAGACTGCTGGTGTTCTGTGTGTGATGGCTGGAAGGTCGACGGCAGATGGAGGACTGTGACTCCCCCAGCAGGGCAAACATGAGCCATACTCAGAAACACAGAGGAGTGTAGTGGTATAATTAATAGGTATGCTACCCTAAGTCTTCAAATATAATTATTATGGGTGCTACTCTAAGTCTTCAGTAGTATAATGTTAAAATGAAAAAGTAATGATAATAGAGATGCACTAATCTAGCCAAAGGCAAAATATAAACAATTTATGCTACAGCTATTTCCAGTACAAGATTTTCTTCTACCTTTGGGCTCTGTTCTGCAAACACTTGACAAAAGTATTTAATTTTGCATAGATACATAGTTCCACTGAATTTGGGGAGGTGTTTAAAATGAGCAACTAAGACACTGACTACACTAAGAATGCCCTGCTGTACAGGAACACAAAATCATGGGCAGGTAATGCTCCTTTTCTGCTGATGCAGCTGTGGTGGAATAAAGCATTTAGCATCAAAATGCCAGTAGAGTAAATGCACCCCTGAAAGCCAAACCAGCTCAGTCACAAAAGCAACTATTGCTGGCAAAAGTTCATCTAAGCTACAGGGAAACTCTTAGGTATTCTGGTGCCCATTGTTGGGTCCTTTTGCTTGAGGCTTTAAAAGCAGCAAGATGGGGATTTTATCCACTTCTTTTGCCCCCTTGCTATGGCCCTGACTATGGCATTTCAGCACTGCTCCTCACAGTTCTGACCATACAGCATAGCAGTCTGGAGTCTGAAATCTTAGCTTTGTATACACACAGATGGTCCCTTCATCTCACTACACAAAGAAAAGAATGTATAGACAATTTTAGCTATATAGCCTTTTCTGAAAATTGACATAGCCACTCTCTGAGTTCAGTTTATCTTTATCACAGATTTTTAGGGTGGAAATTTGTGTGTCTGATTCAGATCTATGTAGCCCATAGTGTGAATGAGCCTTGTAGTTTTCTGGTATGCAGTCACACCGGGCCTCTTTACATTTAGAGTGCTATCAAACCCTCATGTAGCATCTTAATATAAGCTGACAATGGCTTCAGTGCTGATGGATTACGGGCCACTTATTGCTTAACTAATGAAATGGTTTCTGCATCTTAGAAATTTCATAACTGAATTCAGACATATTCTTCAGATTGTGATATTGCCTCTTCTTCAGCTGTAATACTCAGCATTTACATAGCGTTGTCTTTTTTCCTGCCAGTGAACCCATTGGGAACAGCATGTGGGTAGCATAGCCAAGACAGCACTCAGAGACTTTAAACAACATGGCTGAAGTCCAGGCCCTGTTGAAGAAATGGCAGCACTCCCACTGACTTCAGCAGAATCAAGATTTCACGGCTGTTGTGTGAAAAAGTTTTCCCAACACCCAGTATCTACAGATTTAATTTATGATACAGCTTGAAAAAGGCATAAAAATACTGGGATCCTGTGACTCTTGGCTCAGATAAGGTGCTTAAAAATAGACTTAATTGAAGACAAGATGAATCTCGCTTGTCTCTTCATTCAGGGTCAAAAGGCATGAATTTCATTCACTAAATTATCAACACTTAAAACTTTTTCTGCATGATTAGACTATTACTAAGAGTCAGGACAGCAGAGATCCTCCCACTGCATTGACCTGTGAACTTTGTTAAATCTTTTGACAGGGGTCATTGTCTATAGCATGTGAGTGAATGACTTTCCAAAATGGAGCCATTCTTTCAGTTGTAACATGAAGCTGGTGCTCTTTTCTTATGGCTTGAAAAAGTTAATTTACATTGATGACATTTCTTGTCAATTTATGTGCCATCTGAATTTGCTGATTAGTCACAAATGATGATGTGCTGCTTGCAGACTTCTGTTGCACCTTTACAAAAACTTCAGATACTTCAAATACTTTCAGAATTAGAAATAACTCCTTTTCTTCTGCATAATCTGTGTAAGATTTTAATCAGAAATTAATACTTGAAAGAATGTGTTTAGCAAATGAGTCCTCTGCAGGGAACTGAGTAAGGGGGAAGAAATCTATGAGGAACCTGTTTATACCTTTCCTCAGAAGAGGTACTCCACATTTCTAAATGTCTTGCTATAGCTAACATCTTTGTATACTTTTTTAATGGGCACATAGTTCTTTCAGATTCCCATGTTATAGTCTCTAAGCCCTTTAGTCTGAGCTGACAATTTGTAAGACGTCCTCATCCCCAAAGTCTTTCCCGACTCCCAGTTTCCTTTCTTCTGTGGCGTATGTTTCTAATTTCCTGAAAGTATCTTGCAACTCTGATTGCAAACACCCTTGAAATTGAACTTTGGGATTCAAGGCTCCTTCAGTAAGTATTGCCCAGTTACTGTCCTTCATACCAAACTTCCTTAAACACTTGTTTTCAGTTGTGCATACAGGAGAAAAACTGACATTGATTAGGTGACTGATATGCTGGGACCATTTCTTCCCATGATCTTTCATGGTGGTCTCAGTGGTCTCTTTTGTCACTTGTGCTTTGCTTTGCACACTGAAGATACTCATGTTCTTAGAGCAGAAATACAAAATCAATGTGTTTTAGCACTCAGCTTAGCTCTCTGATTATTTAAATATGTCTGTTCTTACAAGCTGAGACTAAGGCAATTCTGCTTTTATATATATATATATATGGCTGAAATATGAGAAACTTTATAGCTTTCTGAAGGTGTGAAGGCTGTTCTAGGGTGCTGGCAACTCTCCTCTCAAACAAAAGGATGGGTTACAGCCAGCCATGCTTTTTGGATAATTTAGTGAATGTTCATGCTGGTCACTTATCCAGGGATTCCTGGCAGATTTTTAATGAATTACTATGATCTCTTCCTTTAACAGTTCAACTGTATACAGGACTTACCAGTATTATTTTGTAGATAGCCTAATTTAAATTATGAATGATTGCTATGTATTATTGAAGACTTGTCGGTCTTATGTTGTTATTGCTGACACAAGTAATAACTTACAATTTTTCTGATTAATGACATCGGGGAAAGAGGTTGTGGCTGGACTGCACATGGCCTGCTAACAGTTTGCAACAACCTGTGTGACAGAACATATAAAGTGACCCAGACTAAATCAGCTTGGGAGGGTTTTCTCCCACCCTCCAAGTCTTCACACCTTTGTGGAAATGTTTCTCCATAAGGACTGGGGAGGTAGGAATTTCTTCCCAGTGGTGCACACAGAGGCCCAGTGTCATACATGAAATCCCTAATTGTGCTTGGTCTTTGCATATTAAGTGCTTTAATTAATTAATTCTGAGTTACATATTTTTAAATTGATTGTTAAAATTAACCTATCAGCCCAGGTACAAAAATCAAGTTCCATTATCAGTGTTTTCAATTGTTCAAAGTAGTTTATTAAGAGAGTTGCACCATTCCCAGTTAAAAATTCCCCAACTTATGCTCCCTTTTCAAACTTCAAACCACCTGTACACCATAAGAGTTATCTTTCCTGTGTTTACTGTATACTTTTACAAGTGTTTTAAGATGTGTTGGATGTATTTTAATATTTTTTTAGGTGTTTTTACTTGCACTTTGGTCCAAGGGCTAACTCCAAAAACCCCAGTTTCTAACAGCCAGCAGCTATTTTTAGCCCCATAGCCCTTACCCTGTAGGCAAGCTCCTCGGCAACCTGAATTTTAATGAAGGCATTTTAGCACCCTTATCTCAACTGATACCACCCCTCTGACAACGATGAGCCATTGGTGGACAGAGATGATCTGTCAAAGGGAAAGCACCAATCATTTTAAACCGAAGGGGCGGGCTGTGGGTGGGCTGGGGCGGAGCAAAAGCACTATAAAACAATGAGACAGGTCTCAAAAAGTTCGGTGAGGGAGGAGAGAAGGGAGAGAGAGTTGTCTGCAGGCTAGCTGTGGTGGACATCAGTGCTGGGCATTAAAAGCCTTACTCCTATTAAGGAGCCTTTAATAATTTTTTTCGTGACTTTTGGACCAGCTAAAAGTCAGCTTAGCACTGCAAGTGCTTTTTCTCTCCCTAAGGTGCAGTGCTGTCTAAGGCAGAAGATCTCAAATCCCTGCGCTCCTGGGGCATACCATCTACTGAGCCATAGGATCCCAGATTTTTATATTTTTCTAATTTCTGTAATTTTTCAATTTTTCTGTTTTGAATAAGTTACTTAAATTTTTTATTTAAGAGTTGTCTCTTTCCTGACACCCAGCATGACCAGTGGGTACTGCTAATGTGGCATTGCTGGATAACTTGTATCCCTGATAATGCTGCCATGGGACACAGAGGTGCCTCAGCTCAGCTGCACCCTGTGATGACAATCAGTCTCTCCTGGATCTCTGAGCTACGGGGTCTGTTCTATGAAAACATGAGTAGTTTTGGTGGTAGAGTCAAGAGGTGTTTTTCTAGGGGAATACGAACCTGGGGAGATAAAATCTCTGTTATAATAAGCTGAATAAGGGGAAAATCTTCCCTCAGATACCCTGTAAAAGAGGTTCATGCTTTTGAAGTATTAAGTAGATTTTAACATTAGTAAACTTACGAATTATAAGTTAGTGCTCCTTTGCCTTGGCTGTATTTAACAAATGCTAGTAAATTTAGGCATGCCCTGGGGTGGGCATCTGGGCAACAGAGTGCACATTTTGGTTAGTGAGTTGTTAAAATGGTCCATTCCACTTCTTGGGTACATGCTCTCAGTGTCAGTGCATTGGTACATAAGTATATATTTTTAATTAGGCTGATTCCTGTGGCTTTCAGCCCTGGCTACAGGTAGATGCTGAGGTGTAGGAGAGAGGCTCAAGTTTCTCATCAGCATTTTCTATATCCATTTGGGACTGCTGGCTTACCCTGCAGATCCAGCTCCAGGTCCTTTAGCTTTGATTCAGAGTAGTGGATAGGGATTTTTTTCTTTCTGTAGGCACCTGTACTTATCAGCTCTTTTTAAATTGGTATCTTGTCATAGAATGACTAGATACCTCAAAATTAAGGGTGATTTGAGAGTCCCTTGTGATGCCAGCAGTGAGCCTGTAAGGCACAAGGACATGCACCTGTACCATTCACAAAGTGAAGGGAATGGTCAGTTCACAATTACCTGGAGAACCAACAGGACTGTGGCTGAAGCATTTTCGTTCAAGGCCAGAAGTGGTGATGGGGTAAGCAGAGATCAAGAGGATCTTGGCTGAAAGTGGTACAACTTAACTGGGGAACACATGCTCCACCAGTCTGTATTGAATAATGCTTTCAAATCTTGATGGTTTTGGATGTGGTTAATAAACCTAATGCTAAAACAAACTGATGACATCCAGATCAACCTGATGCTAGTTCTCTTTCTTTTCAACTTCCTCTGTTGTTTCTTAAGCTCTGTTTTGGACTTTCGGACTCAAATAAAACTCCCAAATATATTTCTCAGTTAAAATTCTCTAATTTCACTAGGAAAGCTCTGAAAACTGAATTATTTTTACATGGCTTTAATGTACAATAATAAGTCAGATTAACTTCTTCCAGAATTTAACTGATTGTCGTCCAAATTTTCATATGGATATCAGTAAAATTTCTGTCAAAGTTGTTTTGAAAATTAGACAAATACTCTTTCTCAGAATTTAGCAAAGATAATGCTGGGCAGTAGGGAGAATTTGATGGATAACTAGAATGGAAGAATAGATGTGGAAATTCTTTTATTTCAGCTATGAAAACAATCTCAGTAAATATGTCAGTAAATACAGGACAGGAAACAATTTCCATTTCGGATTATAGAAGGTATCAGAATATTAAATAGCAGGTCCAGTAATAGGGACACTAAATGAATCTACTAAATGGGATAACTGGATTGCTCAAAAAAAGTTAAAGGCAATTTTATTGTGATTTTGTTGGGCATTTTGAAGAACTGCAGAAGAAATGGGAGGCCAAATGGCAGGTGATTGAGATGCAGCATGAGTTTGCAAGAAGATTAGTTGTGTAAATTGACAGGCAACTTCATTTTTAGACAAGATTAGATCTATCTACTTAGATTAATACAACGATTATGCGCAAAACGATGCAAATTGGAGGCAAACTCACCCCAAAGGAAAAGAAATTAATTGGAAAACCCCCAAACTTGTTAAAACAGCTGTTTACAGATAGCTCTATTTAGGCCATAGTTTTCCTTAAATAATGGTATTCAAACAGTCATTTAGTTTAGTTTATTTAATTAAACTAGTTTAATTAACAGAATGAAAATTGCTTGTAATCATAATTTTTGGGGTTCTTGCCAAAACTGAAGGAGAACAGAATCAATGGAATAAGAACTGTAGAAATAAAAATGAGATTAAATATAATAGTACAAATCATGTAGTCTTAAGGGTTTATGAAATTTATTTCTCTATCAGACAGGCATTTATCAGCTGAAAATGGCAGACATGGAGGAAGATTTTTCTCCATTAGCTGATTAGAGAGTCACCTACCAACAAGCAATGTGGCAGGCTAAGGAAAAGGCAAACTTGATCTCAGGGAAGTTGTTTCTGGCAGAAACAATCACTTTACAATATCATTGCAAATTTGTTTGAATACTTCATCTGTCTTACTATGCAGTTACCTCTTCCTTCTTTTCATTCACATCATGTTCACAGAGGGGCCACCAAGGTGTTCATGGGAGAGACCCATGGCTTATTTCTCATTGTGGAACAAAGACTAATAGAGGATGTTCTCGTTCTGAGCAAAGATAGACACTGAGAGGGGCAGAGGAACAACTGAAGAACAGCCTTGGCATGAGAAGAAATAGGGATAAAATGGCTGTGAGCAAGTTCTGTCTGGAAATAGGAGAAGGTTTCTAAGGCCTGGAGGGCTGTGCTGTAGTGTTGCTCTCCAGGAGAAGAGCTGCAGCCAAGAGTGATTCATTTCAGTGTAGAACTTCTTGCATCTATTATCTGTACTGTGCAATTTCCTTTAGCAGCAGGGATGAAATTCATGGTGCAGGGTGTTTTTGTTTAGTATTCCCTTTACACTAAGAGTATATGAGCTGTTCCCATTTGAGTATTACTTCAGTCTAACATAATTCTAATTATTTCACATCTTGCCATTTGACAACAGGGTCAAATTCTGATATTTGGAAAAAGATAACTTTAGCACATACACATCCAGCCTCCATATCGAATTATCGTGCTCCAAAACAAGTGTTAGACCTCTTCAAAGAAGAGGTCATTCAAATGTATTGAAGAAGGACAATACTCATTTTGCTGATACCTCTTTTCCCTTAGTCGCCTTCTTACAGATATCTGAACTTCCTTGGTTATTTTTTTTTCCTCAAAATTTTCATGTTTCTTTTGACAACTGACGTGGGAAATATTTGCTTTTGGCATTAAAACCTGTTCAAGCTGTAAGGAAATCAAGTCCTTGGAGTAGGTGACATTAATCATATATGGTATTCCCAAATCCTTCCTTTAATGCACTTAGCTATGGTTACAACTGTTTGATGATATTTTTAGAGATATTCTTTATACAAAAATACCAAGAATCCTTGAATAGTGTTCACATAAAGTGAAACACACTAACTACAGGAATGTGTGCAGATTTGTTTCAGAATTGGAAAGTTTTTAAACCACTTTATATGCTAAAACTCCTGAGAAGATTACAAAAGATTGAGAGCTCACTGGATGACAGATTTTTTTAGAAATAGCTATATTTAAATAATAAAGCATATTGAGGATTTACTTTTAAAAGAGCAAATGAAAAAAAAAGAATATTTTGGCTTGCTCAGATATTTTTTTCCAGATCAATATATTCATTGGTTATGTCTGGACTGTGGCCAGGAATTTGTAAAAATGTTGGCAAAACGTGGTGTTGTACAAACTTCAAAGTTCATGTGAGACCTCATAAGCAAGCAGAGCATATGAGAAAACTGCTATCGATTTCCCAGTGACTAAACTCAGAAAGTGAACTGGGAAAATGAAATATAGAGACCATTCTTTCTCTGAAGTGTACAAATAATGCAGCCTTCATTTGAAAACACGCAGTTCTTAATACTTTATTATTCATTATCTTCCTATTCTAAAATTTATTCATGAAGCAGCAATAATAGCACATGTCTCCTGGACAATCCTAGCTATGGATACTGGAACATCTGGGGCAGGTTAGCTGTCCAAAGCATGAAAAGGTAGGGCAAATGGAGCAGACCTTTACTTCCAAACATATAATCTGTAAAGTTCAGATTTTACATGGAAACTCTTTTGTAAATGTCTTAGGAGATACTTTAGACAATATTTAAAACTTGTGAAGAGCTGAACTGTTTGATCAGCTCTGTTGTTAAATAAGGGGTTTGACTTTTGAAATCCCAGAAATGCTTTGCCATCTGCTTAGATGTGGATACTCACTTGTATGAACTGATTGTTTCCCTGGTGCTGTGCTTATCTACCTACTGGAGGACCTAGAATATGGTTTTTCATCTCAAAAAGTTGTTACCACAGATAATGTAGCATTGTTTTATATATATTTTAAAGAGAATGGCATTAAGCATGTTTTAATTTCAGTTTTTGCTTTTTGCCTTGTAGATCAGGAATAGATTTTTGATCCTCTCACAGACACACGTGTAAAAATCAAGTTATGAAGTGATTCGTGAAGCACATTTTGATGCTGGGCAGTAAGCAAAATGCTTATCATAAACTCTTGCTCAATGTAGAAAAAAAAAGTTTATTTTATTCTTTGTACATCTTTAAATAATACAAATTTTAAAAGTTATTGTAATATATTTACTCCTATTGTGTTATGTATTATTATTAAATTATTACTAAAATGATTATTATTCTATTAAAATCCATGAACTAGTGTACAACACAGAGGAAAACTGTTCATATTATGTAAATCCAACAAAGCACCAGGTTGCTTAGTTGGCATGTGGGACATTCTGCCTAGATTTCAGAGATACCAAAATATTTAAACCAAGGTTGTCCCAAAATTCCTTTATCATTTTTTGTGTATATGTGCTCTTGACTAGTGAAGCCAGATGAAGAATGAAATTATTTAATTAAATAAATAAATACAAAATCAAGTCATTATACTTCATTCAGTCTGCGTAATAAAAAAAATTTACTTTTCTTACCTTGACTGTAATTAGGATTTTAGTTAATTGTAACTTGTAAGTTGTCTAGGAAATTATCAAAGGTCTGGTTTTTGCTGTGGTGCTGGTTCAAATGTGTTAATGGTTGCACCTTTTCCGCAGGTGGAGTAGATACTTTACTCTGACACAGCTGATGTGACAACAGTGGGATGATTTTTGTCTCATGAGGTGACTGGTAGCTGGGGAGGATTGGTTCAAATTGTGATTGACAGCTTTCCTTTGTGACTCTGAATTAATCATTTAATCAGGTATGGCCCCCCACGAGTTCTATAAGTCAGTAATACCTCTCATCACGCTGTGTATGTCCATCAGACCTACTGAGAGTGTGGATTCCTGGGTAGGAAGGGAATGAAGGGCATCCTCATGTCTGGGGACTCCAAATGAAATCCCAAAGCATGAGATTAATGGAAGGTTAATCTTTTAGGTATTCATGAGAAAAATATGACAAATTCAGGTGAGCAATCATTGCACAGACACACACTGCTGAAAATAATGGAAAAGTATAGATTAACTTAATTTTATAGCTCAGTTTTCTATAGTTAAGCAGCTCAGGTGAGTAAGGATTTTTCATATAGATAACCATCTGCCTCCCAGTCCCTCAGTTATACCCTTACCACAATAATGATATAAAGACAACCCTTCCAGGACACGTGAATGCCTCCTGTCAAATGAATCTTAAACACCATAATGAAGCCCCTTATCTGGAAATGAAAACTAATAATAAATAGCGAGTATTTCAGGAATGCACGTTCCACACTACAACTTCATTTCAACAAAACTTTAGGAGAAAATTTTACCAACAGTAAAACATGGAAAAGCACACAGACTAGATTTACCCTTACCTGTGCCAAAAACAGCAGTTTAAAAGTCAATTAGAAAAAGCATTAATTCTTATTCATTAGAAACAAAGCAATTCTTAAGCATGATTAGAACATCAGTTGCTAACTTTTAGTAGAAATAACTCAAAGCAGCTATTTTATGAAAAGTTAATCAATTCCAAACTTTCATATGTGGTCCATCAAAATATGAGCATGACCATCTTTATCCCAAAATGAAGTTTCTATTTCTTATTATTGTATCTGACAAGTTTTGGAAACACATCTTGTGCATTCTCTCACATTTAATGTAAAACAATCACTGCCCTATTTCTCTGTCAGATTAATTTTTTCACTCCTAATAGCTCATGCACTTATGAGCTCTTCTGACAGCTATTTTTTTCAGCAGAGCTGCTCTCTCCTCTGACCACTGTCATTTATTAATCAATTGATCAATAAGTCATTTGAAGCCCCCTTGGGAATGCTGAAATAGCCATTGTCCCTCTCAGATTGCTGAACTAAATGATTGTGTTGTTGTTGTGTTGTAGTGGGGAGTGTTATGGAGCTCTTGTTACAATCGGAGTATGAAATCTAAAGCACACTGGAGAGCTATCAGTCGCTTTCCTACTGATGCAGAAAAGGTGATTTGTTCTTGAGAAACTGCTTCTTCTTGCAAATACATCTGTATGAGCTTAACTTATGCATACCAATAGCTCCAGAGACCTGAGTGTGTGAAACCCATGTGTGGAGATCTAGGCACATGAAAAAATGTTTTTAAGACTGGCCCCAGAATGAAGCTATGTACTTATTCTATTTCTTCCTGTCCAACCTTTATGTTGCAAAAGCCTGCAGAAGGGCTGCTCAAGGGAAAACAAGTTGGGCTGGTTTCCACTTTGAAGTTTTGGTATAAGTTGCTACTGTGTATAAATTGATTTAGCTCCACTGAGGTTTTCACTCATCCTCAATGAATAATTTGGCCCTTGTACTTTCTGAAGTACAACGCACATTCATTTTCCATTTAAGTAAAAATTCTGCTTCCTATATAGAGAAGACATAGTTGCTGTTTTCCTGCAAGAAGTGGTGGATGAGAGAGAAGTTTGTAGTGTAAATATCACAACATAGCCAAGGATATGTTTGTGCTAGAAGCTTCAACAAGGACACAGAAACTTTGGATATTCCACATCACAAATGAAATTCAAGCATTATTTGGAATGGTGCTGTGCTACTCTTATGTTTTGAAATGTGGTGAAATTAAATTTTTTACTTTTTTTTCCTAAGAACAAACTGTTAGATCTCCAAGCAGGCACAGAGCAGGAGAACAGCTCTATCTGGTTAGCTTCAGAAGTCTGGTGTAGATTATGTATGAATGGAGAAAAGGCACATTTGAGAGTCTCTGTTTTGTTCCTGGGGCACTTCAGAAATACATGATATTGTGGCATTGTGCCACCAAGTGCCACTACTGACTTTGGCAGTATCATAAAGAGCAGAACACTCTGAATATGGCAGTGTCTGGAATATCAACAGATTCAGAGAAGACTGATCTTCCACTCAATGACAGCTTCCTGCTGCTTTTAAAAGGAATAGAGATAGAACTGCAGGAAATTTAAGGAAACATTTTCCCATCAACCTGCAGATGAAACTGGACCACGGATACAAGGTGCTCAGGTAGATTAGAAGACTAGGAAGTGGGAATAGCCACTTGTCCTTGGGCGGCTGATCCCCAGGTAAGTCCCTCCCATCTGTAAATAACAAGTGCCCCTGCTAGTGATTGAGGAACTGTGTGTCCTGGGGTAGTACAGCAGAAACTCTACAACAAGGAGGAAATGAGCACTGAAAAAAAATTAGGAGGAAGAAACCAGTAGTAGGCACTTCTTGAGGAGATTTCTCTGGAGTCTCCAAGTAGCAAATTTGTCCCAGGTAACACCACAAAAAATGTAACACCATATACTCCCTCCAAGTGGCAGAGATCTCTAGAAGCTGAGATATTAAATACTGGGAGAAATTTCTTCTCTCCCCGTTAGTAAGATCTTAAACAGAAAGGCTGTATAGCAGGAACAATAAACAACAGCATTTTCTACCAAAAGGTTAAAAAAACAAGGAAAAGGAAGCTGAAGGCTTCTTAACATCAGAGAATTTGGCTTTGAAATTTCCCTCCTGGGAACAGTGCAACTATAGCATTGGTATTTCAGTCAAATGTAAAATCCACCTCTACTGCCTGGTTTCCTTCTGACTGAAAAAAAAAAAGGAAAAAAGAAAAAAGGGTGGGCAGGGTTTTATCTTAGTCATGAAAAAGCTTCAGTTTTTGTTGTTTTATCTGTATGCTTTAAACATAAAATATGTGCAGGTCTGTGAGGGCTGACATAGACTATTGCTTTGCTTCCACTTACTTCTGTGTGCCAATTAACAGTGTTCTGTGTTCCAACAAAGCACAGGCAGCTGAGATGTCAGGCAATCACCTCATGAGAAGCTCAACCTGGAGAAAGATATTTCTGGACTTGCAGTGCCTCTAGACACATCTTGTAAAAAAACCCCACAAATGAATCCTTAAAAATTCAGACTGCAAGACATCTAGTGATCCTTCAGTTATGATAAGTACTACTTCCACTTGCAAAAAATAACCTTGGCCAGAAGGAGAGATAATAAAAATCATCAGGAAGCAATGTCTGGACCTCTTGCAGAAATCACATTTGTGTCCTGTACTGACCTTTGCAAATACATGTGTGCAAATTGACTGTATGTATTCTTTAAAATCAATAGTACTAACTGATAATACAGAAATGTGAGACTAATGGATGAGGAATTAAAATGCCAAACCAAAGGGTTAAAATTCATATTAATATAGACAGCTAAGGCCAAGTCATACTGCAGAAATGAGGGCAGGGGGTCACTTTGACAGCTTGTCCATACTTAATGGAAGTTTATTGACCCAACTGTGTGAAACCACAGTGAATATTGCATATCACTTTGTCACATGGAAAAGCCGAGTTTATGGATTTCTGTGTCATCAGCAGGAGTGAAAAATCTTTTTTGAATCCCTTTTCATTTTTTTCAGCTCAACATGGTCTCTTCATAAATTTCTACTGCAAGGATATCAGTTTATTTTCTACTCTTAGACATCTGGAGTTTTTTCTCATTTTAAAGAGGCCCAGATCATGAGACTCTCTCTGCTGGACCTTGCAGAAATAAAATCAGCAAGGAGTTGAGTCAGTGCAGTACAAAATGTAGCTTCAAGCACTGTCCAGGTGAACTTTCCATTGTCCTATTTCACACCACCAATATATTATTGGATTGCATTTAGTGCTTGTGCACACAGTAGTTCATAATTTTTTGTGCATTAGCACCTTTGTGCTTGGTGATACATTAACACTAATGGTGGTTTATCTCTGCAGGTGAATTTTCATTGTAAATTGTGAACAGGAACAGGTGACATACAGTGGTTTTATATAAATATCACAATCAGTTTCTATAGTTAGTACATGGTGCCCCTAATTTCATGTACTGCATGAAAGTAGCATAAGAAAAAAATCCTTTGGTATTAATAATGATTAAAAAACAGACATGAATGCTTTGACTTTCTGTAAAATATGGACCAAGATTAGTCTATTTCCCACATTGTTACAGAATCAGTCTGAAGTATAGGAAATTATATTTTAAATCTACCAACTTATCTCCTGAGTCACTGAAAAGAGTTGAAAATCTGGAATTTCTGATGTGATTTAGTTTTAAAATTTTGAGCTATTAAACCAGCCAAATTAAGAAAATTTCAATAACCATAAGGTCTTGTTAAATATCAAGAGAATGAGTGAAGATACTTAAATGATGCATTTAAGTTTTGCAGCCCACAAGTTTAATTTAAATTATTTTAAAATATTTATTTTGAGTAACTTATTAATTTTGATGCATTGTAAATCTGAAGGACAATGAAATGCTTCCACTTTTCCCTGTTCAAAATTGGATTATATTCCTGAAAATAATGTCAAATGAAAACACTTATTTTTAGTAAAGAACTCTTCCACTGAACATTTTTGCCTCTCTTTATTTTTAAAATGTTCTAAATTCCCATGTTTGGTCGGCGAAGGCTAAACATGTGTGGGGGTGCATAGACCAAAAGCAGTTTTTAATTACTTTTATTTTAATTACTTTTATTAATTAATTTTAACTACTGAGGAATTAGCCTCAGTAGGACAAGGCTCTGCTCACTTCGACAGCTGCAAATACTGGCACACACTGAGGTAAACATGTTTAAATTACATAATTTCCAGACCACTGATTTTTTTGCAACTAACTCCAGGGCAGTTCCCTTGAAAGAAAAACTCAAGGACAGATTTGTGATGCAACATTATTGTATCCATTAAAAAATGCCAGAAACATTCTGCTCTGGCTCTGTATTAAACATATTGTCCTAATGTGATTCATGTGAATCTTCTGCTCCCTCCAACTGGACTGAACAGCAGCAGGCACTAATATCCTGGACTAACAATAGATGCATTTTCTTTGAATTTCACATGTTTGTTTGTGGCTTTTTTTGTCTACCAGAAATTATCTGATCTTTTCTGGGTGGTTTATTTCTCTTTCATTTTCTGGCCTGACACTGAGAATAAAACCACAAGTCAGTGCAGCAGCCATTAATCTGTACTCACAAGCTCACAAAGTGGCAAAGAAGTTAAAGATTTTTATCAACTTAAAACATAAAGTCAAATCCTGTCATTTCTATGTTTTAAAAGGTGTTGATCTACATACATGCTCTCCTTGCTTCCTTCCCCACTTCTGTCTCCTCAAAATGGGTGAAGCACCTGATGAACAAAGGAGGATTATCTCAGGGCCAGCTCCCAGTAGTCTCAGTTTTCTTGGAAGGCATCTTCCTTTTGGGTAGTCCTACAGAAACAAGTCATGTTGACTGAAGAGGAAGCAATATCCTAATTGAGAAAAGGTGTTGGGCTGGTGAGGTATTTGCAAGGAATGCTTCTCAGCTAATTGTTTAGAATAGTCAATGTAGAAGAAATGCTGGTGTTCAATGGGGTGGAAAACAGGATAGGAAAGGACAAAAGGATTTTTAAATTCAAAATTTAGGCAGTATAGAAAGACACCTTCTCGGGTTGATAGCTGGCATTATTATTTCCATTGTACCATATGTTTCTTAAAAAAAAAAAAAAGAAATCTAGCACAGAAGCCTCTTCCAACATCACTGTGAACCCTACCTCATAAGGTGTTCACAGATGAAGTGAGAATTGTGGGTGTGTTTGTCTTTGATTACTTGTGATATCTTGAAGTATAAGTGATAGCTCTGCATATCAAAGACACCTATATTGATGTGCAAATAACATAAGTCAGATTAAAGACAGGAGAAACACATGAGATTTCCTCAGGTGGTTAAATCTACTTCCTAGTTTATGGAAAACCAAACAATTTTGGAATTTATTTCAACTGGAGCCTTTTCAGAACATGTCATGGCACCCTTGCTCTGCTTCCACAATATCAGTTTGCCATGGAATACCACGTAATCCCTTGACTTTTAAAAGCATGAATCAGTTGCAGTCTCCTGATTGCAAAGAGGAGTAACTCAGAGGCTGATGTTGGCGCTAGGCTTACCATGAGAAGAAATGAGAAGGGATGTAGACCTCTCCCTCCTGTGCTAGGTCAGTGAACAATCTTCTCATGAAAGAGAAATTTGAGGGGGCAGCAAGGCAGGAGAATTTCTGGGGCAAGAACAAGCATCCAGGGCTCTGCTTGTCCTCCATGACTCCATGTGTTGTGAGTAGAGTCAGCATTAGCTCAAGCTGATGTAATGTTAAGAGGTTTTATAAGGCAATTAATTCTCTAATATGTAGAGAGGGTATTCTTTTGTGACTCACCAGTGCTTCTTTTAGTAGTGCTTGGCTGCAGCAGAAACACCCGTGAGATAACAAAACAGAACTGAAAGAGTTGCACCTCTTGGCTTCTAAGAAATTCTCCTAATCTGCCAGGAGATCATAGCTGCTTCAGAGGGTACCATAATGAACTTACACTGAGAGATAAAAAATTACGGTACTGCTTTAGTCAAAGAACTTTTACTCTCACACTTCTCGTGTTTTACAAAGTATTAGCTTATTTAAAGAAAGATTTAGCAGAAAATCAGGATGCACTTCTCAGGGCCGCAGAAGAAATGGGGAATAATGGAAAAATGTTGGAGTGCTGAATGAAATTAAACACTAATTCCAGTACTTTTTTTCGTCTGTCATCTCTGTTACTGGTGAAGATGAAAACACCAATGGCAATAGTTAGACAAAAGCTGCCCTTGTGGAGACTTATGTTGTCTAATATTTCTTGCCAAGAGGACATTTCAAGGCCCATTTTCAGATTGTAGAGCCTGTCAAAAACAGTCTGAATAATTCCCGAAAGTCTCATCATTTCCCTGTAAGTGTCATGACAGCTTTGATAGATGCCTTCATTTCCATATAATAGTCAAAAAGGCAAGAACACTTTTTATTTCTTCTCAGTAAGAATAAGATTTTCAAAAGTCTTTGGTGTTCTGAAACTGATCCAATTAAATTCAATATGTTTTCTGACTAGCTTAAAAGGGAGAAAGAAGTTAGGGCCATGTAGAGCACTTTGGAAAATCCTACAGTTCTTTTTCATGTATTATTCAATCCCTTTATGTGCTTATGCAAGCTCAAAGGGTGCAATACAAAATGCTCATATCCACACCCTTGTCAAAGAGTACTTAACAGCTAACAACCCTCTGCCAAAAAAATCTGAACTACGTCTTAATTTAAGAACCATTCAATTTTGTCATATTTCCTTATGGTAATTTTTAACAAAAGTGAATCACTACTGACAAACACCCCTTTAACAATGGTATATTAATTGAATTAAGATGGAGAATAAAGGGGGCATTACAGGCAGTTAAGTGTGAGAAAGCATGTTCTACACTGAATAATTAATTTTAATTCCAAGATAAAAATGTTGCCCATTGATTTACAACCCCTTCTGGCTATAAAGCCTTTTGGTGGAAACCTGATTCTTAATTATTGTCACAGGAATGCTAAGCTTGTCAAAAAGCTATTTCCATCGTGATGATCAGCCTTAACTGCTCGGAGCAATTTTTGTGCCATACTTAACAGCTGCTTCATCATTTGTTATCTTTTCAATTAAGCACTCTGTTCCTACACAGCTCGTAATCTCCACGGAAGAAAGAAACACACATGCAAACACACATGTGCTTACATACAAGTACGTGCTCTCCTCAGCACAAACCCTCAACAACAGACTGTCTCTGCTTTTCTTTATTAAGCAAAGAGTTCAAACATTTCTATGTAATGCTAGTGGGATCTTCGGACTGTGGCATGTACAGATACTCTCAAAATAACACAGAAGGCTTCAAAGCATCACATCAGCATTTCCAGTTTACATAATTCTTTCTATGGTTCAACATATTTTTTCTGCTAAATTAACTCCTTCCAGTGACAGAACTGAAAATAGACTGATTACTCCATTAAAAAAAGTAAGCAGAAGCATGCCTTTCCCAAGAAACACCATAGTCATGCATTTATTATACTGAAACTAGACGTTAATACATTTATGTCCTTTCCTTGGTATAGATTTTGTATTCCTCATATAGTAATTTTATTCAGAGATTTTGTAAGGTTGAATGTTTTTAACCTCCATGAGTTCAGCAGAAAGTAAAGAGGGAGGGATGTAAGGTGATTCTTCCTCCTACAAAATGAGAAGGAAAAACAAATGAGGAAATTGGTCTTCCTCATCCAGTGACCCTAATTGCCAGTATGACAGTATCTCCTGTAAGTATTTTAGTTCTGCACACGGAAACGCACACAAGAAAATTTGCTGGTTCATTGGTTCACGATGTAAATCAATTCAAACTTAATTTGAGATACTTCATTTAGGCTCCTTGTTTGAACCAGTGATCTGTGGCAAATCTTGTTTGTGCAAAAGCAGAAACAGAAGTTAATAGATATAGAGTGCCAAATTATGTTGCCAGACCAACCACTTAACAAAGTTTTTACCTGCAGGTTTGACTAGTAAACAAGAATGTTTGTAGAAAGTTATCTTGACATGGTATGTAAATATTATTTGCTGTCAAGTGAAAACATGAATGTGTCTTCGTAAATTTGCTTAAGTATGAGTTGGGTGCATTTGTGAAATAACTGCTACCCAAGTGCAATTTGGAAGCTTTTCAGGGGATATTTATTTATTAATAACAGAAACTGGCATTTTATGATAGGATAATATAAACAACTGTTCTTCATTAGAAACCCAATCTATCAATGAAGCACATGCTTGGCTCTGTTTTCTGGAACTATTCAATTCTGTGTTGATTTGGAATTTAAATGATTTTTTATGAAGGATTTTATATTGTACATGTACCTTTTAAGGTTAAAATGCAGTCATCAGGTTTATTTGGGCAGGACAAGAGGGACTGGAACAGGAAAATTCAAGTGCTTTTGTATATATTATATATCTGAAACTCCTCTTTATTGTTACAATGATGATAGACTAACCATAAAAGCATTTGTATTGTGTTTTTAGGTTTTTAGAGCTCCAAAAGGAAAAACGATCCTTTTGAGCTAGGCAGTTCAAAACCACAGAGCTCCACCAAAACCTGAACAGCACTTCTAACCATGTAGGCACCCTTGTTAATTTTTACTTTAACATCATCAGCCTGTACACAGAAAGAAACACATTTTCTCCTTCCAATGATTTACTGTACAGGGATACCAGCTGTGCCTAAAGCTCTGAGTTTCTCCACTACAAATTCAGTCCAGACATATCTAAAGAATTTTCCTTCAGCTTACTTAACCTAAATAATTGATTCTAAATGTATTTGAAGAATCTGAATACATTTGAATGTTAAAATTTCCAGGTTGCACCAGGTGACATCAGGAGAACCCACCTCAAGCACTCTTATGAAGGGAGAACCTGGGCAGGTCTCAGCCCTGCAACAGCTGGACTGATGCAGGGAAGAGAGATCATCCAGCACAGCAGAGTGGAAGAGAAATACCAGAGCTGTATACAGGGACAAAGACCTGTGCAGGGAGAAGATACTCCATATAACCTTCGTTCTGTTGTTTTTTTTTTTTCCTGGGCAATGATCTAAGAGAGAGAATGGGTTGGGTTGGAAGCAGTGGCCAAGCAAACAGTGTGGCACTGTGGGGGCACCTCAGGGCTCTGCTTGGGGATGCAGGCTCAGATGGAGTTCTCTGTAGTTACAGATTAGACAGACTTTGCTTAACTCTAGGTCTGCCTTTCTTGCCAAGAGTGTATTTCACTTGAGCCAGGCTGCACTGGGTGCTGGTCACCATGGTTGTTGTAAGAGGTGGAACAGTCCAGGAGCCACTCTGACTCTGGGACAAGCTAACCAGGCTCCTCTCCCAAATTCTGTCTGGGCATATTCTCTGTTCTGCCCTGCCGGCTTGCTGCTCTTCAGACATGCTCTTCCACTTGCTAAATAGAAGGGCTTTCCTCATTCTTTAAGGTAACTGACAAGAGGACTCTGCTCTTGGTACTCTGGTCAGAAGAAAATTTTTCCATTGTGGCTCCTCTTTTGATGATTTTATATTCATCTCCAGTTCTGAAACTGATTGCTATGATCACTTGTAGTCCTGACCTAAAGTTTCAATCAGTTTTTGATTCTTTCAGGTTTGGTTCCAAGATGCACTCTTATTTAAAGAGTTTAGTGTTATTATGCTGCAAAAGATAGTAAGTTGCATGTAAATTATTTACAAAAATAGGGACATGGGGATAAAAACATTTTTACTGATTTTTTCAAAGATGAGTCTGTTCGTATTTGGACCACAGAGGACTCCATCATATAAAGCATTTGTATGTGTGACATTGGCTGCTGTAATCAAAAAAAACCCAAAAAAGCAAAGCAAAGCGAACAAAAAAAACCAAAACCAGAAAAAAAGGAAAATAAAAGGTTTTGTTTAGAGGGCTCATCTGACTTAAAGTGTTTCTGTCATCCTTTAAAATGCTGGACCTGAGGCTCATGTGCTGAGTCCAGCTGAGGGTCTGG
>NW_008236769.1:9974541-9998197 GCF_000691975.1 Corvus brachyrhynchos | reverse complement strand
AGTTGCTGAATGCCTCTGGTCAGACACTGCTGTCAGCAATTCCGTGTGTAACACACTGATATACATGGATTTACTTGCCAGCCCCAGAGAAGTATAGAGGCATTCAAGTGTTACTGTGTACAGGCAAAATGCTCAATCCACACTCTTAGATACATGTATAACCACATGAATGTATTCTCTGCTTTTCTCCACAACACACAGAAAAGTATTTTTCACTTATTATGAAAGTGAAATATAAAATAAAATTCTAGAATACAAATAATTTCTACCCAACGACATATAAAAAAATGTCAAAATAGATTCTTCCTTGAACAACATCTCCCTCCATGTTATTTCACAATTTCTGAAAAATGAGATTAAGAGCACAAAAAACATTAAAAAAATCAAGGAATTCGAACATGAAGTCCTGCAGTGTCAGAATAACAGATGAGCTAAGATAATCTGTATCTGTGGAATGATATGTAAAGTGATGTACCTTGTCTTGAGATATTTGGCAGGGAAATATGGATAAAAGATACTGCCTTGTACATTACTTTCTGTCAACATAAATGCACATATGCACTTGGGGCCAGTTGTATAGTCAGAGATAGAGAGAGAGGGTAAGTAGGTGTGACCTCTCTTATTAGGATTCATGATAAGACACCAAACAAAGAGGGTGAGGAGGATGGGGCTCCTTAGAAAAAATATGTCTCAAATTCATCCCAAGTAGGAAGAAGTTAGGAAGAAGGGATTTCAACTGTGTAGGTGTCTGCCAGGAGAATAATGTGTCAGGATGCACTGAACATCTGCCAGGTTCTTCGAAAGCATTTTGTCAATATTTTGATAAGGTAACCAGAGATATGTGAGGAACAGAGAAAAGGCTGATGAGAAGGGAGAAACTGTGAGATGATAAAGATTGCAAGTTGTAGTGAAGGAAGATAACAGCAAGAACAGAAAAACTGTTTCAGGAAGGAAATGTCAGTATCATAGAGAATTGGAAGGCTGGCTTAAAGGAAAAAATAATCAAAATCTGTAAAACATTTTTGCGAAGATAAATGCAAATCATCTCTTAGTGGAGGAAAAGCAGTGAATTAAATGAGAGGACGAGTGCATTAACATGTTGCTTATGAGATAAAAGTTGTATGCATTTTGGAGAGATATCTCTAAGAAAGACATCTTAGCTGTTGAGGGAGTAAGAAAATTGAAGCTGTTTCTGAGACTTTTAAAGGTAGAATGCAGTGTTCTTTGTCTAGACTCCAGTCCTGGAAAATAAATAATTTAAATAAAGCTTTAGATTATATAATAGGAAAAGTTTGGCTGAAGGTTATGGCTTTTCCTCATAGAACAACTTCTCTTGACTGACCGAAACTGACATTGCCCTTGACATCAAAGAATATTACATACTGCATCACTTTCAGATCTGTCCCCAGGCCACCTTCTTGATCTGATTTTCTCTAATACAAATACAGAACCACTTAGTTCTGCCCGGGAACGTGCTCCTTTTCTGCTTAAAGCAGACAAGTCCCACCTGAGAAGGTATTTTATAAGTCTAGCTCAGGCTGGGGTGGTGGAAATCCCTGTCACAGCAGCCATGCTGCTGTGTCACCTCCATGAAGGCGGCTTAGGTTGGAAAGGGCTGGCATTATCATGGCAAAACACAGGACTGAGACCTGCAGCACCCTAGCAGAGTTCTGTCACTGTGCAGGATGACCAGGCACCACCACCTAGTCACTCCTTTCTTTCTGCTGGAAATATGAGGCAGCATATTTCCACAGTTTAACAAATTGAACATTAAAGCATGCATGTTTTTCCTTGAGGACAGAATGAGGAGGCAGCTGAAGCACTCATAAAAGGCTTAGTTCACTATCTCATATGCTCCTAGAAGGTGCTTGTATACTGCAGCAAAGAAGAAAGGAAGAAAGCAGAATTGCTGTTTCTTAGGACTGCATCACATCCTTACTTATTAATTCTTACTTTGGCTTTTTGTGAGAGCTCAGTTTGTCTCTCTTTTTTTTTTTCTCAGAATCTGTTGTCTCTCCTTTTCTGTTCTAATTGTTAAGATCTTCATGCAGCTGAGCTGTTTCTTTAGAGAGCTTTTGTTTGATGTAATGTAACCTGAGAGCTCAGCCACCATGTTCAGCAGTAAGGAATTTTTTGCAGCAAAGGTGCCAAGGCATTGCTTCTTTTGGATTTCTCTTTCTTTTCTTTATTTAATTGCAGGGCGAAGGACCATACTTGCAGAAATGGAAATAAAAGACTCCCTATTGTAAGTGGCTTGATTATGTGTCTTTCTCTGCACTAGAGAGTGTGTCATCTGCTAATACAAAGGGTGATTTTGCCTCAGTAAAAGGAATGTAATTTCTGGGATCTCAACTCAATTTACTGTGGTCTTTTGGCTCCCATCCAGGGAAGCATTAAGGGATATGCTTAATTGTAATCATGTGAACAAATGAGAAGTCCTATTGATTTGCTTATGGTTTGGGTTGTGCCTAAGAGCTGTGTTTGGTCAGTGCTTCAATTCTACTTTTAAAAAGGACAGCTTCCCCTTTCTGCTAGGTATTAAACACAATGGAGAAAGTCCTCAGAATGAAGCAAACATTCACTGGCCAGGACAGCCTTAGACAGAGTTGATAGGTGCTGAAGTGGTCAGGCAGGAAGAACTACAGAGACAGAAAGGAAAAAATTACTAAAAAATACAATGAAGAGCAACAGGAGGTTAGTGAGGTCAGTGAGGAGGGAGATGGAGTCATGAACAGTCAGTCACCTACTGCCTGGCTCTGCTTGAATAATCCTTCAGGTCTCATTGCATGGGAGTTACACAACAGTGATCATGTATGTCCTGGAAGCCCCTTTGAACCAGAGCAATAGAAAGGCACGGGCATCCTTTGGAAGGGATCAGCTGTTTTTAATGCTGACCTTATCTGAGAGCTGCCACAAGGCTGCCTTATGTACCTGATATTGGAAGAATTACTTGTTTTCATTATTATGTTAAAAAAACCTGATAATGGCAAGGTTGGGACAAAAGGCCTGTAACAGGTGGGATTTCACAATTTGAACATATTTGGGGGGTCATAAAGGGGATCTCTGTTGGGGTCCCTCCCCTGCCGTGTAGCCCTGGGAAAGGGGCCCTGAGGGCACAGACACGGGGTTTCCCTGTCCCTGCTCAGCCTCGTTCCCATTGGTTGGTTTGTCTTCCCTGCGTGGGCAGAAGGACCCTTGGTCCCGTGACTGGAACAGTTCCTGGGCAGAGCTCCGGCCATGCGGCTGGAGAAATAAACATCTCTGAAACAGCTATCAAGAATCTGTCTGTCCATATATATTTCCTTTCCACGGGACTCCTGGTTTGATATATGCGTGTTGCAGGATCCCCACTGCAACAGATCTCCTATACCAGAAGGAGGCAAATGAAGCCTCTAAACAGACAGTGATGAACCATCCATACCATAAAGTCCCATGAAGTCCTGCTCAGCTGTATACCCACAGTGGCGTGTACCACAAAGGGGTAGGAGCCATTTTGGGGAGCTAAACTCAGAGCATCAAAACCAATAGTGAATGCTCATAACTACTGTGTTCTAATTTGTATTTTCCCCTCACAAAGCTGAATTAGCTAAGGGTTGGGTGTACAGTGTTATTATGAACTACACAGAATAACCTTTTTTTGTGATTGCCTAGAGCTCTTTCATAAATGAAACAGCATGTAAAGCTGTTAATCAAGATGTTAGGGATGTTAAAATGGAATAAACAGAGAATAAGAACCAAAACAAGTCATTTTCATGTGCAAACCTCACAGGAGATTTCCTCTCCACATCTCACTGCTGCTTCATTTTATAACTCAACCCGAACAGTTACTCCAGCTTTTGAAAAGGTAGAGACATCTTGCAATCTTCCCAAGTATATCCCCTGCCCCAAAACAAATTATGTGAGGAATCTTGATCACTTCTGGGTGTTTAGCTCAGCATTAGTCTTGGGGAAAACAGCAAAAATGCTGATGTAAAATGCTATCAATGAATGAATAAAAGAAAGAAGTGTAATGAATATGAGTAAACACTTTTGTGGAAATAAGTCCTGAGAAATATACTGTTTATATATGTGGGATCAACCTCTGTTAAAATGGGTATACTTTAATTTTTAAAGGTATTTGCTGGTCTGGTTAAAGACCAATTTTCTGTAGGAATTATGAAGTATGAACTAAATGGTCTGTGAACAACAAAAAAGTCAATTGAAAAGGAGAAACAAGAAGACCAAGGCTCTAAAGGTGGAATAAACTTTTACTTGGTTTGACATTTTGTCAGGGTAAATATAGATATAGAATGATTGTTGAAAAGTTCTGTGGATCATGAAAGGATCGACAAAATGGAAAATACATTAATTAGGGCAGAGAAATGTAGCCTGGTAATTTGCCCTGCATTACTTGGCAAAATGTTTCATACAAAAGCCCTCCAAATAAAGCCAGCAGAACTGGAATACAAAAGACAGGACAGGAGATTGTGTCCTAGAAAAGCACAACTATTGAGATTAGAGGGCAAAGCTAATCTGAATCAAGAGGTAAGATCCAAAAATGGTGAGCAATGTGACTAGTTCTATTGGAATACCACATCTTGCTCCAGGATCCTCACTTTAAAGAAAATACTGAAAAATTTGGGTACAATTCTTTTTAAAAAAAATGAACATAAAAATTATTCTAAAACTGAAAAGGTTGTGCTACAATGAAAGGCTTACAAGGTATTGTCAAAACTAAAGTTTGGGATTTGTCTGCAATTTACAAGAAATGTCATGAATTGATGCTGTTTGCTAAGAGATTTTCTTATTTGGTAACAAGATCAGAAGCAGAGAAATCAAAAGAACTAAGGAATGCTTTTTAACACTAAAGGAAAACAAGCCATGTTGTAAACTGATAATTGAAAACAATGACTGTGGCAAAAAGATGGAATCCACGGCTCCGAGTAATCAAGTGGAGGTGTGTCTGAAAATGCTCTGTTCTTTAATCAAATGCAAATAATTGGGTAACTAATTGCAAATCAGGTAGCTAAATGCAAACAATTGCAGTGAATCAAGTGGTTTGTTGGTCACACATGGTCCAAAATGTGTCTTTTTATTGTCTTTGACCTCTGCTCTGAGTCCTAGAGCAATGGTGCTGTTTTATTTGAATGTGACAGTAGACCTGCACTTAAATTATAAAAGATACTACATTAGGAAGATAATTTAGAAAAATATTATTTTACATTTTCAGTGAAATTGAAACCACTTTGGGAATGTTTGTGAAAAATCCTATTTCAGTGTTTATTCTTAACATCAACTTTCTAACTCTTCTATTAGTTGACATTACTATTGATAATGTTATTGATGCCAGTGTTATTTCATTTATAGTTGGGCACTTCAGGCTTTGCACCCAAATTCTTTTGGGTTATATTGCTTTAAGATAAAATAGTTTCTCTAATAGTAATAACAATTTCTTTCAGCTGTGTAATCTCTTAAGCAGAGAGACAGACCCTTCTTATATTAGTGTCTGATTTGCAGGGTGAAGTTCCTGTTGTCTGTAGAAGATATGGCAAGTAATCTGTACCTCTGTAACTGGCCTGGAGATAGAGCTAATACAATAATTTGCCTTTCTTTGGGCTTTTAAATGATATCTTATTGCTAACACAGACACCACAAACACAACCTCTGGGCTTGTGAATACTAGCAGAGTTTTAAAAACCAGATATTTTCATTCTGAACAGCTATCAAAGTCTGTTTGCCCAGCTGAAGATTTTGCTTTTATCAGAAGGATAAATCTTGTGTCAGTGTAATGGACTGTGTCAAATGTGGTCTGGCACACACTAAGTAAGGAATAATACTCCCCAGGGTTTGCCTCCAGCACCTGAGAAATAGGATCTGTTGTAGGAAAATATCCCTGAAGTATAGGATTTTAATCATAGACAAAAAAAAAAAAAAAAAAAAAAAAAAAAGGTCCCAGATGAAAATAAAGGTGAATGAAATGGTTCAATGTTTTTAGGATCCTACTTTGGGATAAATGAAAACATCTTTTGTCCTTTTCATGACAGAGGTGTATTTGGTTGAAACTCAGCTTAACTTCACTTAAATCAGTAAGACTGCTGGTTTTCATCAATGATAACCTTGATTGTCTTTTTCATTGATTGAATTTGGTTTCACGTAGAAAAGGAGCCAAACTGGTAACAGAAATTGGGTTATGAGGGTCATGAGACATTGGAACAGGTTGTCCAGAGAAGAAGATGTGGATACTGCAAGCCTGGAAGTCTTCAAGGTCAGTTTGGATGGGGCTTTGAGCAACCTGCTCTATTGGAAGGTGTCCCTGCCCATGGCAGGGGGTTGGAACTAGGTGATCTTTAAGGTCCCTTCCAACCCACACCATTCTAGGATTCTATGAAAATTTATCTCTTTTTGATTCTGTGTTTTAAATTAGCTTACATGAAAATACAAAATCTTCAGTTAGATTTAAAACTCAACTCAAGAATGTAGATCTGCATGTCTCAGTTTAAGTTCCAGATTGCTGAAGGCTGATTGTTCAAGATGACCACAATCTTTGAGTCCTAAAAGAACATTAACAAACCCTTCTCCACAGGCCTAAGACAACTACCTTTCCTTAAGAACTATCTCTATCCTACTTACTTAGTATCTGTATCTTAATCTTCCTGAATGCCTTTGAAAAATTTGGTCTTAATGCTATCCTTTGATAAAAAGCATATTTATCAACAGAAGTACTCACTTAGCATTTTTCATTTCAATGTTGTTTACCAATTTAATTCAAAATAAAAAACATGCAGTTCAACAGTTAGGGGCTGAGAATATATATTTAGGGCACAAAGCTTTAACTATGCTTTAGGACTTAAATGGGCACTGAAGTCCTGAAGACTCTTGTGATATTTGACCACTTACTCATCCAGGCTTCACTGAAAATCTTCACTGCAGAGAAGAAGTATTAAATAATGTTATGCTTAATTAAGAAACCACCAGCTGGTTGAAATCACAACCCATCTCACCTGCAGAATACAGATGAAGGAATACCAGTTTAAAGTTTCAATATCACGTGTTGCTAAAGAACCTTTACTCTGCTGCCTTCAACTACTAATTTATTTCCCATTATGCCTAGAAAAAAAAAAATCTTTTCTTCCTGTATAAGTTCTTGTTTCATAGTTTGTAGCCATTTAAATTAAATTGGCCAATAACTATTATACTTTGATTGGTGTTAATTTACATGGGGGGTATAACTGGTTATAGCTATTAGTACAAATGAGCATCATGCTGCATGTGCTGTCCTTGGAGATGCCTTTGGCAGGGCTGGAAATTGCAGGTCTGAAGTAGGATTTTCTCTCAGAGATATTAATTTGTTTGCTGTGAAACCTTTTAAATTGCTAAATAAAAAGTGCTCATAGTCACGGAGCCATTAGTAACCTTAATTTTCTACCTGTTGATATTGTCATACCTGCTCCTATGAACTTAAAGTTTGCCACAGTTTGTGGTCATTGCCCTCATTGAGAACGTATAGGTATGGTGTCCACTTGGAGAAAAGTTTCTTCCTCTGTGCACAGCAGAAATTATGTGGCCACGCAGGGGGGTGCCACAAAAGTATTCAGGGCTTCAGTTCTCAGGCTGCAGGGAGTGCCAGAGCCTGGTGCAGCTCTCAGATGGCAGCAGGGAGAACAGCTCTGGGCAGTGTGATCAGGTCAACAATCCGCTCAGTCCAGTGCCGGAGCTGGGAGATGAAGGAGAAAGGCTAAGAACTATTAGGGACTCTCACCACCAGGCAGAAAAGGGGAACCTTAGAAATTGAGGGGAGTGGAAAGGGGTTCTGCTTGGGGTGGCAGGAGAATCTCCTCTCAACCTACCCTACCTCCACAGATTCCCTTATACAGTAGGTATGAGGCCCTGGTATCCAAGGTCCAAGGAAATGAGGACGAGGGAAATAGAACATGGATTTTGGGATGGAAAAGTTGGCTAGGGCAGGGCAACCTATCTGCTGCATCATGGCATCCTCAACTAAATAAAAACGTGGTGAAAGGTAATTGGTGACTCCCTTTGGAGATGAATGGTGTGCCTGATATACTGACTAGACCATGCCCATAAGGAGGTGTGTTGCCTCCCTGAGGCCCAGGTGAGATATATCACCAAGAAACTTCCCAGCCTGGTATGTCTCACTAGTTATTATCCACTACTGATTTTCCAGGTAGGCAACAATGAGGTACCAATAAGGGACAATTAACAGGCCTCAGGGCGTTGGGACAACTGGTCAAAGGGATGTGGAGCACAAGATGTGGTCTTTTATGTGCTGCAGATTGCAGGAAATAGAAAAATCATGCAGATGAACACCTGGCATCGAGACTGGTATTACCAGCAGAATTTTGGTTGTTTTGGTCATGGGTTGGCTTAAATGACACCAAGACTGCTGGTAACAAATGGGATCCTCCTGTCTCAAAGGGGAAAAAGGCTCTTAGCTCAGGAGTCACCAGGACTTATTAAAGAACTTTAAATTAGGTTTGAAGGGGGATGGGGACATAGCCAGGCTTGACAGTGATAAGGCGTCAGAATGGGAGAACTACAGTGACCACTCTAGTAGGAAAATGAGGCTTAAGAGGAAATACCTTGATCAAGCACAAGCAGCCAAAGGCATAATCATAATGTAGGACCATGGGGCATCCCTTTGCTCCCCTACTGCGATATTGACATAATCAAATTCTTCCATAAAGTGCCTGTACACCAAAACACTCAATATGAGGAAAAAAGAGGAGAATCTAGAGATCTGTAGGCAGGCCTTTGGTCTCCCTGCAATTACAGGTGCAGTGGGATAGCTCACATGACTTGAATATTGTCATGAAGGGCTGCTTGCACTTTAGGAGAGACAGATCAGGAAGGTGTAGTGGCACAGTTGCCCTCTATGTGAGGCAGCACTTGGGATGTATTGTACTATCTCTTGGGACACATGATGAGCGTGTCAAGAGCTTATGGGTCAGGATAAAAGGGCAGACTAGTTGGGGTGACACTGTTCTGGGTGTTTGCTACAGGCTGTGTGATCAGGAGGAGGAAGTGGATGAGACCTTCTACAGGCAGATGGAAGCAGCCTCAAAGTCACAGGGCATGGTTCTTTTAACTACTCTGAAAAGCAGTGCAGCAAAGCACAAACAGTCCAGGAGGTTTCTGGAAAGCATTGATAACAACTTCCTGAGTCATAGATAGTGGAGGATCCCACAAGGAATGGTATACACCTCAGCCCTCTACTAATAAACAGGCAAGGCCTTGTTTGAGATGTGGAGGCTGAGGATAGCCTTGGCTGTAGTGACAGTGAGATTGTGGAGTTTGGTATTGGATGAGGAGGAAGCAGGGTAGCAAGTAATATGGACTCCAGGAGAACTAACTCAAGCCTCTTCAGCGATCTTCTCGGAAGAATCCCATGGGAAGAGGCCCTACAGGGAAGAGAGGTCCAAGAGTGTTGGTTGATATTCAGTGATCATCTTCTCCAGGCTCAAGAGTGATGCATCCCATTGAACAAGAAATCAGGCAAAGGGGACAAGAGACCTTTGGGGTAAATAATATATTTCTGTTATTATTCAAAGTGAATCAGGAAGTATGCAGGAGATGGAAACAGGGGGAGGCCACTTGCAATGAATATAGAGATGTTGTCAGAGTAAGTAGAAATGAGTCAAGGAAAGCCAAGGCCCATCTGGAATTAAATCTGGCCAAGGATGTCAAGGACAACGAGATCTTCAAATACATCTAGAAAAAAATGAAAAAGCCAAGTATAATGTGGGCCCATCACTTAATGGAGGGGTTACCCTGGTAAATGAGGATGCAGAGAAGGCAGAGTTACTGAATGCCTTTTTTCATCTGTCTTCACTACCAAGACCAGCCCTTAGGAATGCCTGACCCAGGGGAACAGGGTAAAGACATGCTGGAGGGAAGACTTTCCCTTGGACAAGGAGGATGGGATTAGAGAATAAGTTGCATCTTGTTTCTCAGTGGTCAATGCATACCTCAGTCTAGCATTCATTTTCAGTCCTCAAAGTGTCTCACAACACCAAAAAATCTTTTAGTTCTTTCCAGATATCCTGTTTCACCAAATGAAGGGTGGAAACATCCATATTAGGTGCACAGCCAGAAGAGGAAGATCCACATTTGGAGATAATAAGGCCCTTTCCATCTAAGTCTTTCCTTGGATGGTGTTATAGACTTTCCAAACAAATTCTAAAAAAATGCTTGACCAAATGACATCATAATGAATTCAAAATGAGCTGTATGTATAATTTGCATTCAGGAAAATCTTTAGTGAAAATTGCCTACAGCTTTCTCTCTCTTTGAGCAGCACACTGACATGATCCAAAAGGAGTGTCTTAATTATGGTAATTATAGGATTTAAAATTCATTAAATAAAATATTGAGGCTATTCAAACTCAGATTTTTGAAGGATTATAGTGTTTGACAACACTATGAAAGGTTTAAGTGTGTAGTTTAACTGCCAGAATTGGTTTGTGTTTAGCCCTCATTACTCAGCACAGAAAACATGTTTTAAGTGGAATCTGCAGCCCACTTTCAACTGTCAGTATAAATACGTCTATTCACAAGCTGAGAAATTAGCACAGTGCATGATGCTCTGGTGACACCCATCAAGCAAGAACAGCTCATCATCTCACTCCATCTCACATCCAAGTCATGAATTTCTATGCTTTAGAAAAAAAAAAGAGAAGAATTATCCCTGTTCTGAAAGGTTGACAGGAGCTTTAAATGGCTAAAGTAAGTCTGAAGTAAAAGATAATTCCTGTCTTTCAGGGTCTGCCTTTGTGGACATTGATTGTGCTACAGTGGAATAGGGCTGGTAGGAGGCAGGTATGACTTTTCCTCTCCTATACCCCTATAACCTCTAGTCAGTACAATGGCACTGTATTTGCACAGTTCCTGGTGTTAGGTAAAATTGGGGGAAAGACAGAAAAGCAAAAATCCCTCTGTGATGAAGTAATTTCCCAGAACAGTCTTTTGTTTATGGAGAAGAAACCCTCGAAGGGTGGTTGTATGCTTCCAGAGGGCCAGCCCAGTACTGAGGACTGGTTTATCCTTAATAACAGAGGTGTCCCTGTCAGTAGTCTGCTCTCCTGACTCTCCTGTACAGCACAGCATCTCTGTTCATGCCTTGTACCAGCTGCATACTTCTGCCTTTAATGTTTCAGCATCTGCCCTTTACTCAGTGATGCTCTTGCCTCAGCTCTGACTCTCTGTAAAATAGCCATGGTCACCTTGCAAAGGGAAAGCGTGGCTCTGTTGGCACTTGTATTCAATGCCTAAGGAACTTTTCAATTATTCCTGCTACTCTGTGCCATGTTTCAATGAAGTGTGCCCACACACCCGAAAATCGGTGACTAAGTCCATTGATGCAAAGAAACCACACTGGTATAAAACCAGTGCATGTAAGATCAGAGTCAGGATCCTAAATGCCAAAAATAGAATATGAGAATTGCATTTAGAATAGATACCTTTATGGTGTAGGAGGTTCTATTTGTATGCAGTACACATCTGTTACAATACCCACATAAGGAGTGAAGCTAGATTTGATTTATGATCTCTACATTTAAGATCAGCCTATCTTTCCCAAGCACAGCTCAAGAAGAAAATTTTTAGTAACTACCTTCCAGTTACTTTGCAACAGCGCTAAGACAGCTCAGGTTCAGAGGAGTGTCTTAAAGTGTCTTGTGTCCACCCATCAAAATGACTTCATTTAAGGCTTCAGTCTTACAGCCTCGGTCCTGGCCATCCAGGAGTTCTGAGCTCAGGACAGGAGGCTTTTGTATGCTGCACGGCTGTAAAAAGTATCAGCTTTGAAATCTGCAGCAAAACCTCTGATGATGACAATGCCCACATGAAAGCCACTCCTGGGAACCAAACATATAAACAGTGTATGGCACCAGTTGCATGGGTGTGGCACAACTGTGTACGTACAAACCGAGCATGAATTGGAAATGCAAGTTCTCACAAGAACAGTGTGGCATGTTGACAGAGTCAAAGCAGGGCATTGGCTAGAAAATAAGGAAGAGAAGGCATTCTTGAGTGTTTTTACAGATTTTTAGCCAGATATACTATCAAACTTATTGAACAATATATGATTTCTTCTAGAAAAATTCAAGAGAATGATGAATTTCAGTAGGGATATACAGAAACAGTTCTTCAAAAGGAACGCTGCATTACCCTTTTTTGTAGGTTGATGAGTTTTCCTTAGATCATGTCAGGTATATAGTGCTGTGCTTATTTCTGTGGAAGGAAGTTGCTCATTGGGCTGTTATCTCAGTGCTTGTCCAAGGGTGAGTCCACATAGGAAAGAAAATAGAGGTTCTGTTTATAGTGATCTCTGTCTATAGTGTTCCCCCAGGTCACATGAGAGCATGAGCTCACATTTGCACTGTGTGGCTTGGTCCAGATGTGTCCATCCACTCTGTTGGTGGCATTTGGGTTCCCCTCCCTACTCCCGAGTGTCTTTGTGTAGCGGACTTACTCCTGCCCTGATCCAGGGGCTAGCCAGCATGAAGGCAATGTGAGGGATCAGGGAGTGTGACAGTGGTGTTAATTCAGCCTTGGAGATGTCACAAGAACCAGGAGGCATGGAAGAACTGGGAAATAATTTTCTCCAACCAGGAGAGGGCAGAAACTTCATTGTGCAGTAGTATGAAACCATATACGCACTTCCACAGGCAGAAGTCATCCCTGATTTCCTGAAACTATTAATATTTACTGCATATGTAAGAAATGGAGGACCCTTTTTCTGGTAATCCTCATGGTCAATGGAACACTTTCCTGAAAGACTGCAACCAGAGATCCATTCTCTGCTCTTCATTTTCACATCTATTCTGTGCCAGGTACATTTTATAATCCATCTGCTTCTCACCACATCAGTAATTTTTGTTTTCTTTTCTGGCAGACAGGTCCTCAGAAGCCTTGCCAAAAATATCCTAAGTCCAAAGATATTTTTAAAAGGTGCGAAAGTCAAGAAAAATCCAAGTGAATGCAAGGTAAGTAGTTTGTATTCCTTTCTACTTTCAAATTCTGTAAGAGCTAACAGTAGGGTAAAAATATGGAAAGCTAATGAGAGTTCAGAGCAGACATTTTCCATTTGAAAAGAAATAGAGGAAAGAAACTTTGCAATTGCCTCATTTCAGCAAAGAACTGAAGACCAAGCTTCATTCCAAAATATCAAGGACAGTCCTTCACTGTACTGGCATCTTAAGGAGAATAGAGCGTATGAGCTTTTGTAACTGGTTTTGAAACACTCGTTTGGGTTTAAGTTGCCATGCTGAACTCAAGCCCAGATGAATTGCTGCTAATGGGTGAACTGACAGTCTCTTCAGTTTGTAGTAGACAGATGTCAACACTGCAGCTGGAACTAATCATAAGTTGTCATCATGACTGGAAGTAACTGAAACTGTTCTTGAACGTAGATAGCTAGGACTGAACGGACGTGAACACTAATTCATCCTCTCACACTTAATATCTCATTGCTTCAAGCAAGGACAAAGGGGGCACAAGTTCCATTTCACAGGGCATTGGGCAATTTTGACATTTGTCTTCATGTGGATTACAAACAGAACTCAAAAATGTCAACATTTTCAGTGTAAACAAAATAATTCTTTTACTCTAAATTGAAATGCTTTATTTTGACAAAAAACTAAACATTCAGATTATTCACTCATTCTCAGTTATACAGGAAAGGCATTGGGATGCAGTATCATTCATATGTTTCATCCCTATGATGACAGCCAGAACTGTTTCCTTCTAAGGATACTGAAAAATGAAATTTCTTCCCCTTTCTGCCTTCAGATAAACCTCTGCTGGGGTTAATGCAGCTTCAAGGGGTGTTTCAGCTTAACCAAGTAGAATTCTCTTGTTAGAGAGAATTGCCTCTATCAATATTTTTCAGACTGGAGATCACCTTTGAGGGACTTTAGCAGTGCTCCATGGGCAGGTATGTAAGGATGTAATTTATAGAACCATTTAGGTTACTTTGAGGCATGTGAGTAGGTCACCACTTTGGTTTCCAGTCCTTATCAGTGAAATGACAACTCAAACACATTAAAGAATCCTTCCAAAAAAATCAGAGTGGTGAAGCCACCCAAAAAAACAATGTGGTGATTTATTTTGAATTTTATTTATCTTTATTACGCTTGGAGTACTTTGGCTAGATTGTGCAACCTTCATGTTCCCCTTTACACAGACATGGACTATGCTCCTGCCTTTCAGTATTTTTTGTACTTCTAAAGATTTGTCCTTGAAAAAATGAAAGCTTTAGAAAACAATTAAAACTTTTTGCTGACACTGGAAAAGAAAGAAAATTTTATGAGTATTGAAAACATTGAACATGCAGATAACAAAGAAAGACTCTCTTTCTTCTGTGGGAAGAAATTTCAAATTTACTCAAACTATCTTTAAGACCTGGTTAAGCAGTGCCAAGTGGACAGAGTAATTCTTGTCCGAGTATATATTTAGTGGTCACAAAACCAAACATGATCACATGATTTTGGTGGTATCTCTATCAGGGTTCATATTGTGATGACATGTTTTAGCCATAGGTGTCTAAGGATATAAATAAGAAAAGTTACTTAAGGAAAGATCACATTTTCATTAGTCTATTTACTATCACGGGGAAAAGAGGGCTTGTTGAAACTGAAGGAGGGAACAGCTACTCAGATGAAAATGAGAGTTTTCAATTTGATTTAAGGGATAATTTGTGGTGGTGATAACTATGAACTTTATATCACCCTTGGTACCAAAGAATATGACCTCTTTGTTTGAAAGTATGCTTCAGAATAAGAAGTTCATGAGAAGTTTTTTCTTTTGTCTTTTGTGTGTCTCTTGTTCTGTGTTTTAGCTTGGGGAGGTCTGCAGAAAGATCACAAATGAAAGTTTGGTTTTATCAGAGGAATAGGACATTTGTGACATACCTCCCTAAGGATAAAATTCCATCTTATTTAAAAAGTAATAAAATTTTTTTTCTGTGAACTTAATTTTTTTTTTCTGGGGCTTTTGAAAATTACCATTACCTACCTGAGTTTCCATTCAAGCAACAGTAATAGAAGTCTAAATATTGTCTAGAGTCTTCAAATCTAAGTTCTCAAATGTCTCTTCTCTCAAAGTGCCTTTCAATATGTGGCATTTCTATGCCTTTGCCAAGATGACCGATGCAGAGAGGGTCTACAGACACATATAAATGTTGTGAACTTGCCAGGTAGCTTGATTTTGTTATTCTTAGGGAAACAGTTCATCCCTATTTAAATTCCTGGGAGTAGCTGGTGTGGAAAAATATAGTTCATTTTGTAATGATATCAGGGTTTGGCCTGGAATCTGCTCAGGGACTACACATAGAGTGTTTTCATAAGTCTGGGCTTTTTCTTTCAGTCTCACACCAATTCCTTGTTCAGTCTCACACCATCTCTTGCAATGACAAGGAAAAAGACAGAAATGTCAAAGAGCTCTCCATGAGTGCTTTTCTGTGAATTCCACAACCTCAGTCTCTTCTCCCTCCATATGAAACAAGTTAAATATGAAATTTAAAAGCAAAAGGAAAAAGGAGCACTTACAAATGCCCTGTCGAGGCTCAGTCTAGTTTTTGTCCTCTCTCATCTGCCTTTCCCAGAATGATTCCTGAGGGGGAAAAAGGACTTAAAACACACTCTTGATCCTGACCCAAGTCCCACTGCTTCCTCATTCCTCTGATGATCAAGACAAAAAACACTTAAATGGGCTCTTTGGGACAATTCACACACCTCCTTTATTTACATGTCTACCTTTATGCTCCAGGAGGTAAAGGTGCTTGAGAAGAAAGGTTTTGTTTTACTCATCTCAGTTTCCCTCTCTCTACCCTGCTTGTGTTTTCAGCTCATTGGGTTTGTCAAGTCTCCTCCTCCCTGACAAAGTAAATCTCACAGCATATGATATCATGCTAAAGATCTTGAACTGAATGTTACCTTATGGCTCCCATTGCATTAACGATTGCTGCATGGGGGAGATATGGATTTTGCAATGACCCAGTAAAATAGCTGGCATGTCATTTTCTGTTTCCTCTTTAAAGAAAAGATATATCAAGATATTAAAAATATTTACATTTGCTCTTTGCTATGCACTGAACCATTGGCCAGGAGCAAATTCAGATTTCTGGAACTATATTAAAGCCAAAATTTTATAAGCTCAGCTGTAGTGATGGTGAAAGGTGAGGCAAACAGCACAATGCAGAGGCTGATCACAGGGCTCTGGGGCTTCCTTCAGTTGCTAAAGCAAAGGCATCTGCTACTGATGAAGTGCCTTCAGGTATTTTTCATCCCCTCCAGCTGCCAGTCCAACAGAGTCCAGGACCCTGTAGGTCTGCATCCCATCTGCTGGCACGTTGCGTGTCCCAGATACTCTTGGGGCATTTAGGGGCATAAGATGTTTGGGCAGCCTCACTGAGCTCTGTCCTGTTTCCATATCTCTGTGGAGCATCTAACTCTTCTTTGAAAAGGAGAACTCAGATAAGTATGGCTAAGAAGGAAGAAGAAGTCTCACTTTCTCCTGCTTATGGTTACATAACAAAAAGAGAAGAAATTATCACCATAATTAAATCATTTTTGTAAAACTGGATTGTCAGCCATTGCGGGCAGAATGAGGAAGAAAATAAAAGAAAATATGTTTCATTAGTTTTGTCCTTTTCATCACATTTTTTTAAGCAAAACTCTTTTTATACTTAAAAATCAGTTGCAGACAATTTCCAATCTAATAAAAATTAGAATCAATCTAATCAAATCTAACCAATGGAGATTCTCCACATCACATTCAAGGCCTGAAAATTCCTATTTTATCAGAGTTTTCACTGAAAACAGTGCTGTACAACCAGCTGAACTATCAGCACTTCCATGACAGCCTGCTTCACTGGAAGGAGACAGTTCTGAAGGAAGTTGTGTGAGAGAAACACCTCCATGGAAGGGAGAGATTAGGCAGCATGGAGCAATGCTTTGGAGTGAGACTTCAGCAGTTGTGAGTCCTTTCTTAGATATGTGCAATGTGCCACTGTCATCAACACAGGACCGGGGTGGTTCCACACCTATCTGTCCTCCTTTATGGCTTCAGTTGAGCCATTAACATTGCTGGCTGGAAGGGTAGGTTTTTATTCTCAGCGTAGAGAAGCTGTAACAGAAGAACACAGGACAGCTTGCTAGAGCACCACAGTCACATACTCTTGTTTTGTATTGGTCCCCAGAGCAATCTTTGGAACATATGTCCAGGTAAAGGTATGTTCACTGTACAGCTTAGCGCAGCCACTGCACCCCAGCTTTCTGTTGCTACAACAGGCAGAACAAAACAGCTCCCATTAGTTTTAACAGAGCCATTTGGGATCCTAATGAGTACATCTAACACAGCAGCTCTGGCTCTGTACCAGCAATGTGAATGTTAAAAATTATGCGTATGTGAAGGAGGATAGTTTGTCATATATTTCTGGAAAGTAGTTTAAAAACTTGGCTTTAATAACAGGCATGTTGACAGCAACTGGGCTTTGATGGCCGAGTCCCTCGGATATCAAGCTCTCTAGCATCAGAACTATTTTGACGTCAAAACAAAACAGGCTATTTACTTTTTGAAGTTAAATTAAATCCAGAGAGTATGATGCTGTTACAGAGCTGGAGTCCTAGGCCATTTTATCCAAATGAGCCAAGCAAGGTATAACTTATGAACAACTCCATAAAATGCAGGGGCCAGGTTTCATTCCAGCAGTATCAGTTAAAAAAGTTTATCTGGCCTGGCTAGAGAAGAGCAGCATTTGTGAATTTAAAATGCATAATCCATTTCAAACTTATTTCCTTTTCACTCCCTATCATTGCAAATGGAATGGTTGGCAAATAATTAATTCTTCTGATATTGGTGCAACAAGAGAAAATTCTTTACAGTGAATTAGATGAGTTAAATAATGTTTATCCAAATTTAGGTGGGGAGACTTTCCTGTCCTATAGTGGGCTCAGGAGTTTCCTTTGGGATCCCCAAGTAATTGGTGAAAAGAAAATACTCTGGAGAGAAAGAGCCATGGCTGATGTCCTACTGCTTCTGTTCCCCTTCCCAGAACCATTTCCTCCTTGTCACCTGATGGAGGTACCCATGGTACCTGTCCTTACACTATTTGCCTTCTCCCCATGCAGTTTTTCTCTCCACTTGCTCTGGGGAAGCTGTCCCAAGCCGCCTGTGTCCTGAAGTGCTGCCACATTCCCTGGCACATGGACCTCTGCTGGACTGCCTGCCAGGGCCCTTGGCTTCCCTGAAGTCTGTTCTTATTAGAAAAACACCCTGGACATACAGAGGGGGATTGTTGGGCAGCCTGAACTTCACACTTGGCCTGATCCTGACATATAGGCGGCCGGTGTGCAGTGGCTGACCACATCAACTGAGCATGTCTACTCCAGGGGCCCATGTAGCAGGAACCAGAGGAGCTCTGGACCCCAGCTGGCTCCAGGAACATGTCTTTTGTTCTATTGCTACTCCACTTAGACAGAGAGAATCCCCTCAGACAGCTCCTGGGATCAACTTCTCATCCTTCCTTATGGGCAGAAATTTCTCAGCTGAACCTGCTCCCTCTTGAGATGGGAAAAACTTCCTTAGAGGGCTCTGAGGCCCCATTTTTTATCAGCTCCCCTGGGAAACAGAAGATTTCCTTGGTGAAGATGGAGGAAGGGCATCCCCCTGCCAGCGAGGAAGGAGTGACCTGGTGTCCCCTCAACACCAGTGAAACACAGTCAGTGGTGGTGTATTATCCTGGATTTGACCAGAATGTGTCTGCAAAGCTGTTTCTAATCATCATTTGGGATCATTTGGGAATTAGTATATGCTAAATACCTATCAATTTAGACAATAGAAGAGGCTGGCTATGTCCTCAAAGAACTAAATTTAGGAGAAATTATAATCTTTATGCCCTTCAGAAAGATGAAATAAGCAATTTAACAATTACTGTAAATGAATCTTTGTGTCTTTTCTTTTAGCTCAGAGAGAGTCACAACAATTCCCAGTGTTAGGTTCCTTTACATAGAGCATGCTTGTGTCAGCTGATAACAAAAAGTACAGGGGGAAAATAGTTAAAATAACAGATGGATCAAACCCAGCCAGAGTGCTCTGTGCCACCCAAGATTCACATTGCCACAGGTGCTGGAAAAGCCTTCTTCCATCTGCAGTTTTCATGGAACACTCATGGTCCCTTCAGCAAGGTGCAGACCTGAGCACAGTAATTTATGCATTTTTGATCTCAAGCTTGGCTACTGCAGTACTAGAAAGATCTTTGGGAAAAGCACTGTTCAGACAGGTTAAGAAATCCCCATGTGAAGTTGTGCTAACTCAGAAGGATTCATGACTTCAAGAATCCCTCCTGACCAAAATTTTGTCTCCATAGTAGTATGCATAGGCAGTTTGGGACATTTTTACTTATAGAAGAGTTTCTTTTCTGCTAAAGTAATAGAAGTCAATCAGCCTAGAAACCAAAAATACTTGTATATTCAGCCAAAGGTACTTTGTAAGAGTCTCCTCAGAATTAAAAACACTAGAATAAATCTTCCTAAATAGGTGCTTTTGGAAAGAGACAAAAAGAACACGTAAGGGAAAATAAAGAAACTGCCTTGGCTTCATAGAAGTGTTTATGTACCATCCAACACCCAGCAATGTGAGTACTGGCTTTATTTGCTTCATATAGAGTCTGCACCACTGTGATGGCCATTGTGGGGTTGCTGCACAATGACAGGTAAATCACAGGTTGCATGTTTGGAATTTGTGACAAATGTCACCAGACTAAGAATACAGAGCAGAGCACCAGTGTCTCCACCTTGGGGTGGCTACCAGTGGCCTCTTGCAGGGCTGCTGCTGCCCCATCTGCTCTGTGCAGAACGGGGATTCTCAGACTTGATTTACACTTCTGCCCTGAAATTGCCAATCTTACCTGGGATTGCTAAATACTAATAATACATGAAAACTTATAGCTGAGTAACAGAATCCTGATTTCTTTAGGACATGGACGTGGCTGCCAGCAAGCACAGAAGATCTGGTGGAACCAGCTGTGGATATAAAAGCTCTTGGCTGGTAACTGATACAAGAATAGGTCCTGTGGCTCTTTCATTAGTCCTCTCATCTACTCTGTAAGGGCTCCAGCAACCTTTCTGTGTTGTGTTTTTAAACTTTCACAAGGTTTCAACTTAAGGAAGCCCAGGCTCATATTCTTGTGATAAATAAATGCTCATTCTCTCTTGTAAACACAAGAGAGAACTGCACATGCCAGTATTTTATAAACATGCCATGAAAAGCTCTTTTGTAGCTTAGAGCAGAGAAGTTAAATTTCACAATATTCAGTTCCAACTGCAGAATAACAAAAGATGATAGTTGCACAAAAATGCTATTGTTTCACTAGGAAGCAATTAGGCTGGTGATGGCAGGTCTCAAGTGAGAGTATAGCTCCTCAGTGAGCTATGAGTACCTGCTATTTGCCAAAACTGCCATTATAATAAGAACACTGTCATGATTGAAAAACCTAATTACATAGGATTTGGAGGTTTGTGGAAACTATTGTGCTTTTAAAGGGCTAGCTGCACTATTAATGCAGGCTTTAAATTGGAACTAGGCTGAAGCATCCCACAAGTTTTACATGATGTTGCACTACCATTGCTTAAGATGTGAAGTGTTGGGGGTTTTTTTATCAAGTCTTGATCATAATGGAATAATTTTTTCTAGCTGAATTGGATGCACATTGCACTGTTTTCTTTCTCTTCTCTTTCTCTTCCAAGGGCCACATGCTTTCACACGGAGTACAAATTTCTCCCTTTACATGGGACTGATCATGAATAAAAATGAAGTGTTGGAGAAAGAAAAAGAAATGTGGCTATGATTATACCATGTTTATGTCCACAGTGGACAGATGAAAGCAATAACACAAAGCTGTTATTTTAGTAATTATAAACCCAGAATTTATAATTATTTAAAGGCTAACTTAATAAGAAATATAAGGGCAACGTGCTCTGGAAAAGGTTTCAATGAAAGGATTGAAAACTGAGATTGACATTCAGTTTCTTGGAATTTTTTGCAAGGAGGCTTTTATTTTGTGACATTCAGAGACCTAAAACTGTGGTTAATATAAATAGTTGTCACACTTACAGCTCTGGTACTTGAACACTCAGCTTGTGATTGGAATTCAACTCCCTGTGAAGCCTTGGGTGAAGGAAATTGTGTTATTTACACACTTAGAGATGGAGGATGATTCCTGGGATTCAAGGGTGCTAAATGGTCCTGAATATAAAACAAATAATGTGTCCATAACCTGTTATAGTGTAATGCTAACACAGGCAGTTAGGCAGGCACAATAAAAAAATGGATCTGAAGAGGTGAATGGTATGTTTCCAAAAGTACCAAAAACTTTTAGCAGCTCTTTACCAGTTTTAGTGCAAAGAAAAAAGGTAATGTATGTAAGAAAAGAAACATCTTTCCTCTTAAGTGGCTTATAAAAAGACTTTTTTTCTTTATTTGGGAAGTTCTAGGGGTGAAAGGAGTGAAAATGTAGCTATTTTTGAATAAGCTCCTTATTTCTCAGCAACCGCGAAAGAAAATTAGCATACAAATCCTTGTTGTGAGAGTTGTCTTTGGAATCTCTACAGGTTGTTTGAAATTTAATGACAAGGCTGAGCAGAGAGGAGATGCAGAAAGTTGCATGAGTGGGAAATGTGGGAAATGAGAGGAAAGTCTCTACAGAAATGATGGCAATGTTGTGGATGGGTTTGTGAAGGCTTATGTAGTGAGAAGGAGAGGAGAAGGAGGCTGGCACCATTTGAATGGACTCAGATTCTTCTCTCTTATACTGGGATCTCAGTGGATTTGTACTTCTGGAATTCAATTGGAAATGAAGCTGTGCTTTTTGAAGGCGCATTTTAATAATCACTGGCACAATTTTATCAGGCTCATAGTGAAGTCCTCACTAACAGAGATTTCTACATCAAAACTGAATGTCTTTTTTAAAATGAGGCAATGCTTTTCTGAGGAGTTCCTGGGTTCAGTGCATGGATCAGTAGATGGGATGCCATAGTTTGTGTTGTGGAAAGGACTGGACAGGATTATCACAGACTTTCCTTCTGGCTTCACGTTTCCACTGCTGAATGTTAGAAAGCTGCGAGCTCCTTCATCTGAAGTTCTCTATTTGCATATTCTCAGAATGAACTAGTAAAAACTACTTGCAATAAATAAAAATATAAACTGAAGAGCTGAAAAAGTAAATCATGAGAAGTCAAAATTAAATTATTCTAGGATTTTGACTTTTGTATCCCTTCACAGCTGCACTGAGGAAATAACATAAAGGCTACTATATATCTTCTGATAAAATTATTTAACAATCATTTCCACCACCAGACAGCACTCTAAAAATACACAAACATTAGCTACCAGAAAGTGCATAATCAAATATTAACTACAGGGAAGTATATAATCAGTTGTCTCCTGTGGATTTATATCTGTGTAGCTTTGAAAATGCAGTTTGGTCCATATTCAGTTTTAAACCCACTGGACATTATATCTGGAAGATCAAAACTCTGCCTTAATAATTTGCCCTAATAATTTGCCCTAAACCACTTCCTCATCTTATCAGCTTTACCTCCTAATTATAGCAATTAATTGCTCATTAATAACACGTTATGATCATATTAACTTTTTATTGTGTTGCTTAGTAGTCGAATAATTAAAAATTGATATTCTTATTCAAAATTTTATTTATTAAATTTTAATTATATATTTGTTTTTTAATAATTTTTGAGTGCAGATAGGAGTAATGTTTCTTTAGGCTGAAGGCTCTGAAGCAATTGACCTTCTTCCTGGGTCCAGGAACTAAAAGAATCCACTTTTCTGCCACAAGGAGAAATGTCTTTTCTGTGGCAGTTAGATGAGATTAGACTGGGGAAATATTTTGGGGAATGACTGGACACATGGTTAGGTATGGATGGGTACAAAAATGGGTCTTTTGTGAGTAGCATGGAGGAGAACACAGTGAGTTTTAGATCTGTCACTTGAAACATTCACAGGTAAAGACTGTAAAAATTGAAAATTCGACTACTTTTATGCTAGTCAGCAGAAGGCATGGAGGAAAAACAGAACTACTGAGCAGAAGACTCGTATTTCCTTCCTACAATATAAAGCCTTGATGAATAGGAAGGATCATTAGTAAGTCAAGTATTTTTTAAGATGGTGTGGACCTGAAAGGAAAACGTAGTAATAGACTGATGTACAAATGAGTGAGAACATCATATAACACAACAGAGATGTAAGAGAATGATACCGTATGAAGTAAAGACAGTGTAGGCCATTAACATTCAACATAAAAAAGGGGACATTTGTTTTCATATCAGAAAGCAGAAAATAGGGCCATTGCTTTGTAAAGGACAGTGTAGTTTTGTCCTGCATGTTCCCTTTTGCTCTCAGCCTGTGCTCTCCACTGCCAGCTTCTGCCACCGTGGCACTGTGAACCCGCTGAGCTCTGTGGGGAGGACGGGTGACAGAAATATGAAATATCTTTTATGTGGTAGCAAAGAGGGCCTCCAGAACCCAAGCACATAGGTCTCAAGGAAACTTTTTCTATGCCATCTTGACTGTCATATACCTTTGCTGCATTGTCTGCTGTGCTGGGGGTCACTATCAAGACAGAACACCAAAGATGTGTTTT
>NW_008236769.1:9965768-9974405 GCF_000691975.1 Corvus brachyrhynchos | reverse complement strand
TCAGCAGAGATGTGCCCCACTGCTGCCAAAGTAAAGCAAATTTCGCTGCTTCTCTAGGCATCAGTAAAACCAATTCCTAGCAGAATTCTTAGCTGAATGGTGAAGAAGGTATCAAAAAAACCTGCTCAGAAGTGGGTCAGAGCAGAACAGTGTATGGCAGTTCAAACATGGCCTTCAAATGCAGAAAAAAGGTATGTATTGGAGGCACCTGGCACACCTTAGGCATGCCTCCAAAGGGCATTTTCACAGCTGGGAGAGCTGGAAAGATTTGCAGTGATAAAAACTTGACTACCCAGAAATCACTGGCCCCAAAATCCCACCCAGCAGCCACGATGTTGAACCAGGACCCTTGGCTTCTGCTGAGCTGGGCTGGAGAATTTTTCAAAAAGTCACATACTCTGAATAGTAACAAAGTCATGGATGTAGCCATGATCAGGAAAAAAAGCTTTAATTTTAGACAATAGTGTTATTTCAATAGGGCCATGTATGTGCTCTTTTTTTTGTAATTTTACTTTTCTGTTAGCTAAAAACTTCCATATACCAAATACTGACATAGAAATGAAATTAAATGGAGTCATGATGAAAAAGAATGAGGGATTTCCTGAACTAAGCAGAAACAGGCTAAAATAATGCCAAATGTATTTTCTTAGGAATTTTTCACTGTGTTATACTAAGAACTGTCTACAAGCAATGTCAAGTGAGCTATTTTCCTGGCAAGTAATATGCTGGATGGAACCATGGGTTCGATAATTGCCTGTACCTCTTGATGATGAAACATCTTGGCTTTCTTTGAAAAGAAATATGTCTTTCTGCTGTGTGGACAGAAACAGAGGTTCCTGAACTTCAGTGTTTGGGCAGAAACCTTGGAATATTAAGAGCTTGTCTGAGAGCCTCAGTCAGTCACTCCTGATTGTCTCCCACTTCTGCCCGGGGGAGAGTGGCAGCTGGGAGAGACCAGGGAACAAACTGCTGGAAAATATCTTACCAGTGCCAGTGATGTAGAAAAGAAAACTGGGGGAAATGATTGATCACTGTTGTCGAAAGGAGACAAGTAGAGTTCCTACAAGGTGGCGTAACTGTGGCATTGCACAACTGACGCTTATTCTGGCAGTCCCATGAGGACTCTATTCCTTCGGCTTGTGGTTGGCAGTTTGTTGTTTGATGTGGAGAAGTCTTGGAAGGTGGTACTTGGGCAATAATGAAGGGAAAAAAAAATAACAATACATATCCTTATTAGCTTAAAAAATAAGAGCAAATCCCACTGTCATTCATTTTAGGATAAAGTAGTTGGAACTAGTCAAATTTGACCAACATGATAAAAGTGCTAACAGCATTTTGAGTGTTAACCGGCCTTTGAGAGATCAGCAAAATTCTCAGAGTAAGTCTCTATTCAATGACTGTGTACATTACATGTGGCACAGCAATGTGGGGAGAGTCTATTAACCAGTGCTTAACAAATGCTAAATAACAATGACATTCACAGGACTACCTCATGAATTTATAATGATATGGGCTATTACAGAGAATACAAAATGAAACAGTAATGAAGGGACATATAGCCCTTTATTCTAATTTTTTTACATGCACAAATATTTTTTCTGGAGATCAGCTTCTGCATGGCAGAACAATGTGTTGGCTGACTGAATCTCTGTTAAAAGAACCCTTAAAAAACAGATGACAAGCAATTGTCCTCTGAGCAGTGCACACATTTAGGTTCGAGTTTCAGAAACAAGCTGACGGATTTTCTTAGTTTCTGCTTATAATTGACAGATGCATGCAGAACAGCCCAGGCAGCATGATGAGTTTATATAACATCCCGGAAATGCAAGGTCTGTATGATTGCATTTGGTGGTTTCTATTTTAAGAGCTATAAAAACACACACCAGCATAATGTAGGGTATGATCTGCATCTCAAAAAAGTCATGTGTTCCCTTTCTGTGCACACAAGGAACTTTAGATTAGATCAGTTATACATATGTGAAAAGTGAGATCCAAAGGGGCAGCTTTGGGATTTCAATGCTTGGAAGTAGTTGTTCAGCTCTAGTTAGATCGTTATGCATGCAGGTCCCTCACAGACCAGAACCTGGCCTGGCACCTTCTCACAGGCTGGGCTGACTTGGCAGGAGCCAGCTCAGTATAAGCAGAAGAGAGGTGTTTTCTATTGTGACTTGCCCTGGCATCACACAGGAGAGTAGCCATGGGCGAGAAGGGGAAGAGAAGAAGTGCTTAAATGAAATAATAGGAAATCTCACAGCTTTGCTTTGTTCAGAAACCAGTGATGTAGTAGAAAAGAAATAGGGAGAAATTTCAAATACCAGATGCACTGTGACCCCCTCTGTTCTGAGGAGATCCTGAGGCGGTATGAGACTACTTGAAATTTCTTGTGTATTCAATCTTTTTTTATTAAAGACAAAACCAGTCTCTAAGTATCTTCAACTTCTCAGTTGCTTAAAAAAAGAAATGAAATCCCAAACTAAAATCCAGACAGTAGAGTGACAGTAGAGTGAACTTTTATTCCATTTGTCTTCTCAGCTAATAAAAAAGACAAAGGTAGCAGAAACAGATAAGCTTAGAGGCACAATGCTTTGCCCAAATTGCAGCTATGACAACTGACAGAAAGAGGTGAAAGCCCCTGAGAGCAGGAGGAGCAAAATGCTCTCCAGGATAGAGTAAATGGGAGATGAGAAAAGTATCAGTGCAACCAAACTTTAGATCTGCTGAAGGTGATACTTAGAAAGACAAAGGAAATCATTAAAATAAGAAACATATTTGATAACTAAAGAACAGATGTGGTCGTCATCTTCAAAGACCATAAAATTCTAGGAAAAAAAAGAAGAAGGAAGAATTTGAATTCAGAATTAATGTATAAAAGACAACAGGCATGTTATGTGGGATGGATGAAGGAAGGATAGGAATGAATGGAGAGATGGAAATAAAAACAATATGAATATCCATAAATATTTCTTTCCCAGTTCATCCATCACGGCTGTCAGTGATCACCCTGCCTTGACAGGCAACAGATTAGGCTCTGCTACAGGAAGAAGAGAAGAAAATCCTTTAGTTAAATGCTCTTCTTGCTGCTTCTATAGCTACAGACCCATTTATTCTAACTCAGAAAATGTATGTCTTCTAGACAAGAATGAAAATATACTCCTGTGATTCAATTACTAGGGACTTTCAGGTGATCAGCCCCCTAAGAATATAAACTGGAGCAGACCATAAAAATGTCAGGTGATTTTTGAGTTAGGTATTATGAATCAAATACACTATTGCCTCATTTGCTCTTTGAATTTTGCTATCCGAGTACAGTCCTAGGAGAAAAACTCATTAAATGCAGACTTCAAGCAACAGGGACAGACAATCACCAAGTAGATTTCCAGAGGCCAACACAGAAACTTCTTGTGTCCAAGTAGAAAGGGAAGAAAGGGCTCCTCGGGCCCTTGTTCTCTGGACACCAGGTGCTACTGTGTTTCTTACAAAAGCCTCACATTGGAAATGTGTGCAACAAATGGGAGAGGAACACTGCAATCAAGGATCAGATGCAGGTGCCCAGAGATTTGCAGGTGCCCAGAACCGTTGAGTTCAGCCTCTGGTAAATGTCAGCCATTTACCTGACCAGCACAGGTAGGACAGTATCCATTCATATCCTACTTGGTGGTGTGTGGATTGTTCTACTGAATGGACCTGACTGGGTGGAAGCGCTGTTTTTCAGGAATACACACAGCACAACCACAAAACCTTTTTTTTTTTTTTGCATCCCCTTAAAACAAAAGCTTCAACTTGAATTGGTGGCTGCTTAGGTGAATAATAAAATGGCAGGAATGGAAGGCTTGCCAAGTGCTATGACATTTCCTGACCGCTTTATTAATTCCAAGTTAAGCACACGCTTAAGTGCTTCACAGAAGTGGGGTCAATGGCACTGACAATTTGCAACACTGAACCTTGTGGCAGTGATGCAGAAAGGTTGAGGCACAAGAATTTTTTCCCCCTTAAGCTGCATGCTAGCAATGCTTTCCTCGTGTCAGTCCTTCCTACCTCAGTGTTTCTGCTTAGTGGTAAGGATCAGTGTTCTGTAGGATGTGTTGTTTTTCAGATTACTTGCAAAACAGAGGTCATGACCATGTCTGGTCATTAAGAATCCCCAGGTGCTCTTTGCTAGCAGAGCGACAACTTTAGTACCCTGGCTGAAGACCAAGAAAGGATATAAATTCTACCTAGTCTACCTTAAATCCCCCTAGTATTTCTGTTAGACACTCCTCGCTTCTCAGCTCAGAATGAGATTTAGAATTGCTGTTTCAAAATGGCTACACCAGAAACGTCTCCTCCTCTGTGGCTCCAGGCTTTGCAGAGCCTTCTGGGTTAACTGCCTTGTACAGCTAGCAGGCATTGCTGAATTAATTGATTATTTGGCTTATTACTGTATGTTCATATTCTTCACACTTTCTGGTGGATGTTGAGTAATCTCCCTTGTTTGTTTCCAAGGTTTTTATTAAAATACACTCAAAAATATGCCACCAAGGAGAGAGGGAGGGAAGAGATCCTCCCCAGCTATAAGCTATTCTGACTGGTACCAATGTAGCATATAATTGAATGCTATTTCCATACAGTCCAGCCAAATGTAGCCATCTACAAGAAATAAGAGCATCTCTTAAGACTTTAGATTGTTCTTGAATGTAAAAGAATTTATTTCTCATAGATAGTTTTCAAACTGGGAGCAATACTATTGCTAAATTATATTTTAATAGCTAGTTTGTTGTTTCTGTTTCTGAAGCCATCATAAAGCATCCATAAAGTGGTATTTCTCTTGCATTTTACATGACTCCAGGGCTTGCTGTTCTCGCCTGTCAGGTCTTTTCAAATCACTTAAGGTTTACTGGAACAATTCTACACTGCAAGATTTGCTGCTCATCCAGCGTGGTGTTTGGATCACAGCTGCTACACCATTGCCATCTCAATAAAAGGAAGCATTTCTCACCACTTCGCTAGTATATAGCAGCATGAAAATAATAATTTCCTTTGAAAAAAAATCCACAAACCTTTCATCTGGAAAAAATCAAGCAAGGAGTAATCTTGGTTTTATTTAGAAATGTTTGTGGTTGTTAAGGTAAACTTACAACCCATAGTTAATTTAATAAAAATGTGACATAATTGTCCTGGCTCTGATATTGTTGTACTTTTTTTTCCCCTTTAAGAGCAGATTAGAATATTCAGACATACTGAATAATGAAAGAGTAGAGTATTAAGGACATATAATGGAAAAATTTCAGTGTCATGCCTGGCAGGGCATTATCCAACTCATTATAAATAGTGAAAAAAATACTTATACAATATTCTCTACTATTATTCAATCATAAAAGTAATTCTGGCTTATTGACGTGTCATTTATTTTGTTTTTAATAGTTCATTTGCAGACACCAGAATATGCAGAAACGAGACGAAAGGACAATGTTTCACTTGTGTCTTACAAGAAAACAGTTTAAGGGCAGTCACATTTTCTGACTTTGTAGTGGAAGGTAGTATTTTATTCATTAGCTTCTTCGTTGGAGGATAATAGTTCTTACAGTCCTCACAGTCCTCGCAGTCCAACCATCTTTGCTCACAGAGAATAGCATTTCACTCACAGACACACTTCTTAATTCAGTGAAGCAAGTTAAGATTATTTTTTTCTTCACTTTGTACTGCTAATAAATATCTTCCTTTAGTATTAAGAATTAGAGAGAAGATATAGTGGCCATATCTTAAATCTTATGGCAATGAATTCTTCAAGTCATATTTTACAAAATTTGCAGAACTCACTTTACTTGCCTGGAGACCTACACAGGGAAAACATTGAAAACCATAATCCTGGTAGCACTTGAAAGCCATATTCCTCCCTGATATTTTTCATTGCAACTCCCAGGGTATAACATAATAAGGAAGGTGTTCAGTAAAATGCATGTTAATGTCACAGTTCAGAAGAGATAAAATGAATGTGGGGAAACCTTGCCCAAGTTTCCCTTCTCATTCCAGTTATATTCACCACACTGTATATTTACTTTGAAGTGCAGATATAATTAAAAGTTAATGCATCATTAAAATGATTTATAATAAGTATATTCAACTCCATGTGAGCATGATATGCTCATTATCGAGTCCAGACTATAACTGGGATCCTTCACAATGAAGAAAATCGTTACTCATAACAAATATCTTTCTGGTGACATTCATTCCATATATAAATGTGATCTAAATGTTTTATCTTTTAAATAAGTGCAATATGTATGAAGACTTGGTGCAGAATAATTTTTTCTTGGATGGTATCTGTCATTAAGAGGAGTATTCCTTTAAATGGGTTCGACTGTGTTTTTTCAAGAGAAGAAAATAAGCCTTCTACAGAATTAATGAAGCTGGCTTTTTAGCCTAGGGTAAAAAGCTGGCTAATGAAGTAATTCATAGTGACAGCCCATGATCTGAATGATATGAATTATTGTTTATTAATGGGATTAATTGCTTCTCATGCTATAATAGAAAATTTATGCACTTGTCCAAAATCTAGGTCTACAATCTGAAAAAGGGAAGAAAGACTGTATTAATTATATGTCATGTCCACGTCTCTGAATGTCCATACTGCAACAGAGACAGAATGGAGGTAATTTTATAAAGAAATGACATGAAGTGAAAACTATAAAATAGGGATAAGAAAGATAATGGTAAGTTCTGTTCAGCTAAGGCAGTATGTCAGATTGCATTGCTTTGTTAAAGACTTCCATTATCTTTATGCTCTCTTTCAATATATAATAAAAGAAAATTTATCTCATTACATATAGCATAATTTCATACTGAGTATAGAAGTACCTGAGGAACAGGTGATTTCAAGATCTTGTGATTTCAAGATCACAGAAAAAACAAGCTCAAAGTAAAATCATATTCTACATAGACATGTTCATTTTTTAAACATAGTTTTCTTTGTATTATTGTTATTCTTTGCAGTGCTTGCACATGTGCACTGAGGACTTCATCTGGAAACAGAAGCCTGACTGCACTGTGCCTTGACCAGACAGAAAAATGGGCTCTTATGCCCAGATTTTTTCTTATGGAGAGGAAGAGTGAGGAAAATTAGACCTAGGAGTTTACATCATCCAGAAATGTCATGTCAGCTGAATCTGTTTTGCCTGATTCTGTGTCTATCAAGGAAATTTATATTCATGTGGTCTTGCTTGCCATGTGAGCTCTGTTTAAAGGTATTTGAAGATCTGATCCTATATCAGGTCAAATACAGGTCTCTTAGTTATCAGGAAATTAACAATCAGCTAAAATATCCAAGCATTTAGGCAGACAATTGGGAAATCTATTCAGACTGAAGAAAAAACTAAACCTACCTCTCACTCATCCTGGCTTGATGGTCTCACCACTGCTTTACATGCAAGATGTACAAATCAAAGCACTGCTGCAAAATAAAATATTGCTTCTTTTGCTAAAGGGAACTTCACAACAGTGCCTGTCATAGAATCATAGAGTTGTTTGGGTTGGAAAGGACCTTAAAGATCATCTTGTTCCAACCCCGCTGCCATGGGCAGGAACACTTTCCACTAGACCAGGTTGCTCAATGCCCCATCCAACCTGGCCTTGAGCACTTCCAGCGTTGGCTTGGATCCTGATTGCACACAGGAACATCTAGAACACTGTGGTCATTCTAACACTTCTCCAGAGATGCTGGGACTGTATTACTCTAATTCCACTCTTACAGGCTGTTGTTTAGAGAACACCCCAGTAGTGCCAATTGTAATCATATATTTTTAGATATATGATGCCTTAATGAAAATAACATTTGCGCTTGTATTGAAATCCAGCTTCAAAACCAATACCCTGGGGGTCTTACCTTTCTCATTTTCTTTTACTTTTTTTTCCATTCCCTGACTTAAAAGGCAGTGGGTAGCCCTGGCCACAGAGATCCCAGAGAGAGAGAGGTGATGATGATCTTACAGCTCTCCTGGTACACATCTTAGTTCAGAATAGATCAGTTCTGTCATTATTAGGCTTCTCTTTCTCTCCCCCCGTTCCCTTTTTTTTGTTTGTTTCTTTGTTTGTTTGGGTTTTTCTGGTTTGTCTTTATTTGTTTGTTTGTTTTTTAATTATCAATATTAAAGACTCGCTTGGCTTGGCATGACAAATAAAATGAATAAACCATTTTAATTTCCAAAGTATTTTCTGCATAACTATAACAGTCATACAGAATCCAAGTACAAACAGTAATGCATAAGAGCAGTGGTCTACATGCATCTTTACAGTGCTACACTTGTGTCCTGGCTTAGCAAGCAGTCTCGGAAGTGATGTTCTTGCAAAGAGGTGCTTACAGCTTCCTCTGTGACCTGACAGAACCTATCAGCTGGCCAGTTTGAATATGGACAATTCTTTAAGCCACTTAAATTGTGACCGCCTCTGTGATCCACACTTAAGAATAGAAACCCCCCCACCCCCACAGCTCTGTCTCGTTTCTGGTGCTGGGACAGGTGGCTGCGGGCCCCGTGCAGGTGCCAGCAGGCCGGGCCCAGGCCCTGCTCGGGCCAGGCCAGGCTGGGCCATGGCCATCCTGGAGCCGATGGGCCCTTTTCCACCCATGGAACCCCCCCCACAGCCCTGCTGTGGGCAGACGGCGGG
>NW_008236769.1:9912454-9965611 GCF_000691975.1 Corvus brachyrhynchos | reverse complement strand
GTTCAACTTGTGAGCAAAAGCACCTGCGCTGAGATAGGCAGATGCTGAAGCAGATGTAATTTGATGAGAAGTTTGAACAGAGAGAGATGGAAGCAATGAGGACTTTTGCTCCAAATGGAAAAGGAGAAGACCTCAGTTCCTAGAGATGCTCCCAGAGATAGTCCTAGAGATGAAGATGAGGAGGACCCTTTGCTCCCAGGGAAGGAGAAGGGCCTCTGTTCTTAGAGATGCTCCCAGAGATGGGTGAAGAGAACTTTTGTTTCTGAACTGCTCAACCTTAAAATTGCACCCCCATAGCTCAAGATTAGACCCTCAAAAGCAGTTGTGGGAAAAGCCGCAAGTCGGGGGAAGGGACTCACATGCAAGCAGAGAACCAACCCGGGCGGCTGTCTCATTGTGATAATGTCTCCATAGCATGAGCAAGAGAGACTCCTCTTCCTAAATGAACTCAACAAGGCTATTAGAGAAGGGGTAAACAGGCTGAACATTTCAAGGGTTGTCTTTTTACATTGTCAGTGGGAGAAGAGAAAGGTGGGGGGAGGAGAAGAGTTCTGAAGGTGTGGTATGATTTTTTTTTTTTTTTCTTTCCCCTCTTTTAGGTTTGTTAATAAACTTTATATTCTTTCAAGTTTGGTGCCTGCTTTGCTTTTCTCCTAATTCTTGTCTCACAGAAGGTAAAAAGTAATGAGTATTTTGGACCAAACCACTACACTAAATTGGTGTTTCCACCCGGTTACAAACCGAACCTGCTACGAATTGTGATTAAAGGGGAAAGTTTTTTACTCTGCACTTTATATTCACTATTTACACTGCATGTCCCATAGAAAGGTGGCAAATGGGAACAATGCATATTCAGATTTTAATATATCAGTAGAGTTTTGAAAGAAGTTTCTTTCCATTTAAAATTTTAGAAATATTATTTAAAGAGTAAAGAAGTTATTTTTTGGTGTCAAAGTTATAGAAGAATTTTAATTTTATTTTCTGATTCATCAAAGTTCTACCTTTTTCTTCCTTTCTCATTCTTGAAATACTTAGGGCAACTGAAAAAGTAACTGTATACATATAGCGCAGCTATGTATATATAGCACAGAGCTATATATATGTAAATTATTAGATGCATCTGCTCTTTTATATATATCTGTTAGCTATATTACATATCTATTAGGAAAAAAAAAAAAATCTCTGTATTTTCTGCTCAGGTTCTTGTGACTGTTCCAAACATCCTTTGGCCTGTGTAGCTAGCTGGCCAAGCCCATTAAAGTGTATTCTTTAACCCTTCACTTAATTTCATCTCAGACAGATGCCTCTTTCTCAGCCCCTTCCTGCTGTTCCAGTTGTGTGTGACACTGAGACACCACTGGCGCCACTGCACTTCCTCAGCAGCAGGAAGGGATTGCACTGGTTGGGGTGCCTCAGCAAGGCTCAGAGCTTGGCTCTAGAGCTCTGCAGCTTTGCTCTATAACTTACAGGTAAATAAATATTTCTGGGAAATATCTTGTGAACACAGTAAAGAAGTCAGGGAGTAGGGAGGGGTAAAAAAGTGTCATAGTCATTGATTGTAATTAATAATATAATTGACTCTGCACCAAAGATATTTAGTTCATATTTCACATTCTATTCTCAATTTTTACTTTTCCTGCTTCTCTTGTTGTCTGGTATTAAGAACTAGGAAAAAAAAATGCTCTTGGGATTAGGGAAATTTTATATATATACCTATGTTTAAAAATCATACCATTTGACACAATAAAAGGCTTCATACAGTTAATATGTACATTTCAAAATAGGAACTCTTTCAGTTTTATTAGTCAAAAATAATTAGTTTCAAAACTTAGACCACTGGGAAAATCCTCTTTTGACTATACTGCCACTATTTCCATGAAATAGTTTTATTGCTAGCACAGAGTTGTCATTGTCTGGGCAGAGGTGATTGTGTAAAACACCACTGTGACACAGCTCAGTGCTGCGGACAGTTTGCACATGAATTAAATAAATACAGGCAAGCGCCTTTTTTCCACAAACTGGCTTAGATTCCTATCAAAACTAGTCTTTAGGGACTAGCGTAATTTTGATCAACCTTCTTGGCCCTATGCACACCAAAAATCTTCATCTGGCAGTCAGCCAGGCAAATGAATGTGTGCAAACTACACTGAGAAGAAATGTTGGGAATGTCTCACTGGTGAGAGAAGATATGTGATTTTCATTAATGTCCAGTGTCCTTTGGGAAACAGAATTGAACTGGGCCTGAAACTTCCAGGACAAACCACTGGTGTTGCCAACAGCCTCATGCATCCCTGTAGGAGGTCTTAAAAATTCCTTGTTTTACCCATCATCTCATGCCAAAGCAGCCCCACTTCCACAGGGAATATATGCATTCATGCAAAGTTTTCCTGCCACTTTGAACTTGAATTTAGAAAGGAAGGACATTTTCCTTGAAGAGTAGTTGCAAAGAAAAAGAAATATTCACATATTCCCATCATTCTGGATTGGGTTCCTAAGAGACCTTTCAAAACAGTCTTGCAATTATCCTTCAATTAACTGGTTAAATCTCTCAATCAGAAACAGTGAGAGAAACTCCCAGCATTACATATTACTGCTCATTCCCACCAGCTGAAGATCCAAATACCTTCGTGTGAGCCTCAGGTAGGTGCCAGACACACAACTTGCATCTGACCCTTTTACACATACTAGAGGTTGTACATGGAAAAGGTTCCACTTTGTGGAAAGTTTCCAGAGGGTTGTGCTGAAAACTTGATTCACTTTAAAGAGAAGCTAGAAAACATAATTCCAGCAGCTTCCTTTAAGAAAAAAGACATCCGTCTGAGTTACTTAGTTTGGTAGAACAATCTGTAACACTGCCATTATTAAAGTTTCATAAAAATGTGTTCCTTTAAACACAGGCTTATATCTGACTTCCAGAGAGCAATTATAGTAACTATAATGTGACTCGTGGTAAAAAGTGACATGCACAATGCAGTGAGGCTTTTGAATTTTTAAATTAGTAAGAGCAGCCACTGAGAATATACTTCAAATTTCACCATCATGGCAAAAGGAGGCTGAAAACAACTTACACTCTAGTTCATGTTTCACTTGGAGGTGAATTTTGCATTGGTTTCTGGGCCTTAGCCCACTGCTGCAAAGAAGCTGGCTCAGGCTTGAAATAGGCAATTGTTCCCAGGCTGTGTCATTTTCCTCAGCTTTCTTTAAGTCACTGTGGAAAAAGTTAGCTGTGGTAAAATTAAATCCCTCATTAAAGAGTAATCTAATTTAAGTTGCTTTTTAAGAAGTTGGTTAAAAAGCAAGCAGAAAAAACAGCATGTAAATAAACTTCCAAATTAATTTACTTTACTGCATTCATTTTCTGTGTTTGCTAAAATGAAAGCCAAACTCATATGATAATGTGACTAAAATTGTTAAAGAATGAAGATGGAAAACAGAAACAAATTTCACTTCTGTGACATCATACAAAAAAAGAGCAAAACTTTTGTTGTCTATCAGGAAACATAACAATTTACTCTTGCCAACAATTCGACAACACAGATGAAATTTCAGGTACGAGGTAAATGAAAAATTGAAAAGAAAAGGTATGTGAACTAAGTCCCAGGACCAATGGAAAAAAACTCCTACATGTTCAACAAGATTATCCAAACAGTAAAAGAAGTAGTATTTGTCACGTACTTTCATTAGTATAAATTATTCACTCAGCAGTATTTTTTCAAAGAATTTTGAAAACAGAGCCACTTCAAGAAGATATTTCCCTTGTCTGTAGACCAGTGGATAGCTTCATCACTTGAGTTTGGCAAGCATATTTATAACAGCCTCTACATTTTAAATTTTCTTTTTTGGGGATTGGGGTTTGGGATACAATTAAAACTATTGTATTCATGGAGGAAATGCTAGTTACAAAGACATTATGCCAAAACCTGCAACTTTAGAAAAGTAGGGTATTTGTGCCTTAGGAGATCTGGGTTCAATTTCTGGTCATGTGGCAATTAGCAGGATGGGACTTGTCAAGGCGCTTAGGGCCACTTTTTAACTAATGATGTCAGAAATAGGTTGTTCCAATCTCACTGGCAGCTAACATTTGAACATATGAGTTAGAATTAATGTTAGGTTTATGTGAGTTGGGTAAGTCAAAGTCTACGTCTCAAGACTAAGCAGTAGGCAGGAATCAAGTAAAGTGGTTGGGTTCTGGACATGATGTCTGGCTTTGTTGTCACAGCATTCCCTCGCAGCAGCCCAGGGCTTGGCACCAGCACCTTGTTTTGGGAGTTTGGGGTACCTGAAAGTGCACATGATATGTCTGGGGTATCACAGTTGTTCACTGGAAATTGAAACATTCTGGGTGCATGGGTCAATTCTTCTAAGTCTTTTGATGGAAAACAGGCTATTTTGTGGTGAGAATCTGCTTGAGATCCTGCTCTTGTACTTTGGTTCCCCAGCCTCCAAGGCCATGTGGGAACAAAAAAAAATCCAGGCCAGGAGCTTGAGTTCTCTGGAGAAGATTTTTTGTAGCTGCTGGGTTTTTTTGTTCATTACCTTGGTTAGTTACCCATTTCCCCCAAACACGAGAAGTGTGTAGTCTGACAGGCTGGTCTCAAAGATCACAGGAAATGGCAGCACCTCTTTAACCCCAGGCCAATGCTTGAGAAACTCACTGGCCAGCCAGCTCTGTGGCTTACAGCCTCTTTGAGCTCACCCAGCAATCCAGGAATATTCTTTAAAGTTTTCAATACAATTTAGAGTAGGAAACTTCAAAACAAAAATACTTTATTCACTAGAAATTCTGCCCTCTAATCATCACGGAGCATAACAAAACCTTTTAAAAGACCTCTGTTTCTCATGGTGCAAAACAACTGAATTTTCTTAGAAAAACTCCATCTTCCGTAAATTAAAAATTATAAATAATGAGCTTTTGAAAATTTTATTCTTTTTTCTCTCTCATAATTCTACCCATAAGTATTGTACTTCCTTGCCTTTCTAGTAGTACAAATTCTCTCTCTCTCTCTTTTATTCCTGAATGTATTCAAAAAAATTAACTTAATGGTAGAGTTTTTGAGACCAAAAAAAAAAGTTTTCTGTGCCTCAATGGGAACTTTGCTTGCTTTAATTCTTTATTTTAAAATAGCTGCATTATTTCTAGCAAAATGGTGCTTAATCAGCACATCGAGGTAAAAAGAAAAAAAATTAGCAGCTCTGAGGAGCCGTCAGCAGGCTTTCAGCTTCCAGTGAACAGGTATCAGCACAATGTATGCCTCATGTTTTATCCACGCCTACACACTTGTACACAGCCTCCTTCTCTTCCAGAAGACATGCACCCATGGTGCAAAACAGAACCTCCTGCTTCAGGCAACATTATGACAATTTCTTTTCTTCCTAATGCTGCTCACTCAGGAGTTTTAGGGTATTGACAGTTGTGTCAAAGTGGCCAAGTTTCTTATCTGCCATCTACAGCATTTTTTTCAATAGCATGATGAAATTTAACATTTCATGTGGAGGATTATACTTGCTAGGTATGTGCTTCAAGTGGTTTGTTTCTGTATCTACAGTGAAGAGTTTTGTAGAGACATGCACAGAGGGTCTGAATAACCACTATATTAGTGTCACAAATTTCCTTGGCAAAATTTCCAGCTCTGTTAAGGGACCTTCTTCTGAAGTATGCTAAAAATTCAGGACCATGAGTTGTTCCACTGAAAGATACAGGAGACAGAGGAAAACAGCTTTATGGTCAAAACCAGACTTTTGACGATATTCCCAACATCTTTCCCAGTAAGCTGAGACACATATAAGCCATGACAATCTGCATGCACTTGGGAGGGACTGCAACCCTTTCCATCACGTAGGGAAGGAAAATCCACAGAAAGCATGACATTAAGGTTACACCCACAGGTTGAAGGCACAAACCCAAGCTTTCTTTCTGATCCTCAAAATACCTGGTTAGGAGTTTGAGCAGAGTCTCTTGACCTGTGGAGTTCACAGTAATACTTCCCAAGTTTCCAAAGTGTTTGTGGCAAAGGAAATAGCTAAGAAATACCATCCTTGTCCTGTCAGTGTCTCAGAAAAATCTACACAGTGATAGCTGCTTAAGCTACAACACTGTTTTTTTAAGATCTTGATTTCAACTGATCTTGTTTCAGGCCACCTGCCAGTATCAGCCTGGGCTCTCTCACTCCAACCCCACTAAGCCTTCTTTCAGCAGTTGCCTTTCGAAACTGCAAATTGGCCTGAACTAATTTGAGCAGGAAGTTAATGCTGAGGGAAGAGCTACTCTTCTTTGAGTTCTTTAGAATAAGCTGTCTCTGACCACTAATAAAGCAGAGCTCTTTAGAGCTGATAAAATGAACAATCACCACCAAAAGTCCTTCCTGTTCTTCCAGACCTCAGCCAAGACAGGGAATCAATACAAATACAGTTCATAAGGTAACATTATGTGTTTTTTCAAATAAACTAAATGTGTCTTAATGCCCATGATCTTCCATGAAATCTTTGTATTCATAACTTCCAAAAACCCAGGCCAATAGAAACACAATGCTTTTGATCAGAGAACATATAATTGGTGTAAGTTATTCAATGTCATACTTGTGCTGGATTTCTCTGTGGAATGTACAAAGCATAATTTATTTTTTGCTTCTAGGAATATCCTGGTTTTTATCACTGTATAGCATGTACAAAGAGTTTGATAGGTTTTTTTATCATAATCAGTATTCTCTGCTGGTTTTGTAGGGAGCCTCTTTTGGAGAGGTACTGTCCTTTCCACACTTAAATTTTTACTCGACTGACTCCTATTCAAAATGTCATAAACACTTGTGCTGGCAAACTGACAATTGCTTTTAACTCTGGAGGGAAAAGAGTCTGTTTCTGTAATACTGAGGATTATATGCCAAACAATTTTATTGAGGTACAGTAATTTCCTGGTCTTTGTTTGTTTCTCTGATGTATTTCTGGTTTTGCCAGCCTCCTGTTCAGATAAATCATCTCTCAAAAAATCAACAGGGCTGTGGATAAGGAAAGAACACAACCAATCCTTCCTTTGTTGGGTAAATTTGTTCTGATAAGTATGTAGGAAGTGATCAGAATGATTTTTCTTGGGAATTGTTTAGACTCCCATTCTTTTTCCAAACCCTTCATTCCCATGTAAATCCTGGACATGCTTCTGCTTTACACCAAAGCCAGTGAGGTAAAGCATAACATCATAATTTTCAAGATGGTCCAAAGCCTGTGTTGACTTTTACTGGGGAAAAAACCCAAAGCAGAAATAAGAAATTTTAGAACAAATTTGTGAAGAATATGACATGGGGTAGCAGGACAAACCTCACTTCAGAATGTACTTCTGCAGCAACTCATTTGTTCTTGTTTGTTTCCTGGTAACTCTGGAAAGCACACCCAGTGGAGCCCCTGGAACACTGAGCATGAGGATCACTATTTCCTTCTTAAGTGGGCAGTGTCCTGATATTTTTGGTACTGATTTGCAGTTCTCTTCTTGGATTTAATACTTCTTTTTACTAATCAGAAGAGTTCTGCTGTGGGACACCTGGGACTCACAAAATATATAGCCTTTCCTGAACAAGGCATGCCTCCACTAAATCACTTTGAGTGTCTGTCCCAGAATATCTTTCTGTAGTAGATGCACTGGTGATGTGGCAAATTCACCAGTGCAGACCATTAATACTGATTACCTTGTTAAAGAAATAATTTTCCATTACTTTTTTAGAAATGTGATTTTCAGATGCAGAATTATTTAATATGTCTTAGGGTTATGATTTCTATTAAACTGGCAGCTTGGTTTCTGATTTCTGTTCTCTGAGCCCATTTTTGATGGTGATCTCTTGTGTGATTCTCAATTTCTTCAGCTGACTGTGTCAAGCGTCACTTCATTGATTTTGTGCTTTGAAAGCAGTGCTACCCAAGAGTCTTCCTGAGACCATGATGGAAGCAGGGGAGGGTTGTAAAGAGTAAGATGGTTGGATACATATACTGGGATGCTTCAAATGGAACATCCTGTTCCTGCAGGAATGGTCAGCTCTAGACCTTACAGCTGTTCTCCTGCTCTGACACTACACTCCAGAAAATGGATAGACATTTTGGCTATATTAATATCTAATGAGAACTATAAAAGGACTAAATAGATTCACTCTGAACTTTTGGGATCATTCACTCTGGTCAGAGAGTGAGTATCCCAGGGGGACTGAGCTGTTCTTCTTCCTCCTGTTTTCACAGGAACTACGTGTATAAAGACTGAATCAGGGTAGAAACACCAGACATTAAAATTCTCTAATATGCACACCTATTGAGACACTAAAAATAACTCTGATTAAATGCATAGATAGCTTTCCATCATTTTAGTGTGTTTTTAGTTAACACTCAAATTTGGATGCATTGTTCACTTCTCAAATTTTCCAATTAATGTTGTCCCCAAGGACTCACTCAGCCAACATTACCACTGACAGCACTGCCAGGTAAGGCTGCAGGGCAAGGACTGATAGCGAAGATCTTAGTACAAGACAAATTCATTAGACAAACTAAATAATTTAGGCACATTTGAAAAGCAAATGAATGTAGAGGTGTTCCCTTATGATTATTGCTCACATAGATTGTTTTTAAGAGGAAAAACATAAATTAATAAAGGCAAGAATGTCTTTAATGACAGTATTAGTGGCTGCCCTGTGGCTATTAAGACATGCACTCATTTTAAACTATATTGATTTTTCCATCGAATAAAATTCTTTGGTTAAATTGTTATTTGTAGCTATAATCCAGACTGGCTGTGTTGGTCATTATCATGATAAAATGTGCTCAGAAAGTTTTTTATTGGAGCCCTGACCACATATTTTCAGAAAGACCCCTCAACAACATCAGGGAGAGTCAGATGCTATCTGTAAGTGCAATGGTCACTGCTTTTGTGGAGGCAATGGGGCCACTGATTAATGGAATGAGTTACAGGCTCACAGATTCTATTTTATCTAAGAACTACCAGTTCTTTGCATCATGCACTGTGTGAATTTACTGCATTTGCAAATTAAATGCCTGACCCAGTCAACATTCACATTAGAAGTTTCACAGAGTTCATCCAAAACCCTTGTACATGTACATAAAGGATTTGCCCATCTACAAAAGAACTTCAGCCTTGGCAGTTTGCTGCTTCTCTTAGGAGAAGGTTTGTTCTGCCCGTCTGTGGCCCTAATTTTTATTTGAAAGAGTTATTTAAATAAAGATATACATTTAAAAATTTACAGGACATGTGTGAATGACTAGAAAAACTCTTCATAGGACAAGAGAAAAATAAAGAGGAGCTGAAAAATGTGGCTGCAAAAAGCCTTTTCCACATTCTCCATAACCAGCCAATACTGTACACGAACAAGGTTTCTTATGCTCTTTTGAGCCAGAACATTAAAATTTATAATGGTTGCTCTAAAGTGACCCTAAAATATTGTGTTGGACACCTTTGTCTTGTACATGTCACCATTTGTTATCAACCATAAATAATTTGACCTGTGGTTTATGGCTTGCTCATCCTGTTTCAAGGACAGAGCCATCTAAAGCTTTTGCCCACTTCAACTCTCAGACCATCTGAGGTCTTCAAACCCCTTCCTTTACTGCTGAAGCAGGAAAGAAATCAAAATCTATCACTGTGGGAAAGATGGTGGCCCTAACTGGACTTAGTGCATGTGCAATAACCTGTTTCCTGAAACAGTATTTTTCCTCTGAGTATTTCACTGCAAATCTCATGGTGCAACAGAGTGGAAGTTTGTGGTGCCCTTTGGGGGCAGAGAGTCCTGTGGAGCCAAGACACATCTTAAAAGGCAGTGATTTATTCTTTTACACAGAGAGGGCAAAAGCTGTCTGAAATACCATTAAGTGCATTACACTGAAATAAAACTTAGAGCTTTCAGCAATCACTCAGTAACCGAGGTGGCATGTTCTGTTCAAAAGAATTCTGTTTTCATATTAATCATGTGAGAGAGAGCAGAACACTTCATCAGATCTTCAGAGAAATTCAGAGATGCTTCACTAGGAATATGGAGCTCCTTTTCTGTAGACCTCTGCAATTTAAAGCTGCTTTTCTTCCTCTTTTTGGTCTTTGAAGGGCTAGGGACCTGCAGTAGAGGACTGAACATTTCAGATATTTTGAGGGGCAGCTCCCAGCAATTTCTATCTTGAATGAACTCTTACTTTTCAAGAATAAAGTCCGGTATTGCCTAAATTACAGCTATTCCTAACTAGGAGCAGAGCAATGGTTGGTGGCATGGCTTGGGGCCAGAGCACAGAGTGGAACAGTGACTGGTGTCTGTGCACAAGCAATCATCTGCCACCATGTGCCAACCACCCACACACACAACATACCCATGAAGTTTTAGTGTGGTGGCAAAAGAATCCTGCCCTACAGCTTCAGTCCCTGCTTTCTTGATGCCTTCTTGGATCACTCAGTCACGCAATCAGAATTGTAAAAATATTTAAATATTTCCAATTTTTAGGTGCCCAACTGCTTCAGAAAATTTAGCTATTAAATCAAGATTCCTTAATCCAAGATTTGGGAGAATATGTACTTGATGTTTTGGTAGGTAGGCATGCCAATTCTACGGTAATAGAGGTCTTATATGTATTGAAAAGGAAGAGGTGCACTCACTTTTGATGCTCTTACAGACCTTGCCTACCAGGAGAATAAATGAGAATCAATGTATAAAGGAAGTCAGGAAGAGCTGCTTAAGAGTTTGCTGAACAGGGATGTCTTTTTTGATAAATTCTTCATGTCAATTTGCAGCAAGCTTAAAAAAGGAAGGAGTGCTGTAATTGTGATATCCTGTTCAGGTTACACTACCCTCAGGGAAGCTGCTACTAATGACTGAATTAATTAACAAGAAATTGTTTTATGTGTTACAGAATTTAAACCAGCCCCCTGCCCCAGTTTCCCTGTCTGCTTACTTTTGCAACAGTGTGAACAAAGAAGCCATTTGCCAATGCTTTGTTAACCTGTTACTCTCGCTAAGCATTTCCGTGTAAAGCTGTGGAAGGCAGAGTTGTGTGCATTACAGCTGGGAGCAATGTCTTCTTGGATCACATACTCTGCAGTCATTGTGTAGAAAAGTGTAAAACAAGTACCTTCAGAATCCGTGATCGCAATTTTTGGCATTATAACCACTTCTTTCTAAGCTTGTCTACATGATTTGTGCCATGGCGCCGTGGGAACAGATATGAAGAGATAAATTCAGTGATGCAGCTTCCTATTTAACTTCATACTTTTAGAACACCTTGGAAATGCAATGGCCAGTGAATTATTTATATCACGGGGGTTTTTTGTTGTTTCTCTTCAGTATCATCTAAGTATGCCTCTTGAGAAGGTGAATGTCATACGGGGCAAGTTTTTCCTGTAATTCTTACTCCTTTGGGATGATGTGATTATCCTTTCATGCTAAAATTGTTCTATCTTCACAGCTATTTATGGGGGTGTGCTGCTATTACCTAAATTATAAAAATGGGCTGTGCAAAAGTATTAGCTCATTTATGTGTAAGATGCTGCAGTTTTGTTGGGAAGAGCTGAATAAAATAAGCATCCCTGTTTTTAACAGGATTATGTGACACATGGGGTAGATACAAGGTAAGGTTGCACAATGCATCTTTAGTTTCTCTTTAACAAACAGAAAGACAGCTCCTTTTCAGCTCACAATTGCGGGCACATTTTGTTCTATTTGAAAGAATGCAAGAAATATTTTCCTGATTTTTATCTGCTTTTAATTAGGCTTCCTCAACAAAGAAAGCATTTGTTGCATTTTTTCAAGGAAAGTAACAAAAAAAAAAAAAAATTGCTCTTCATTCAGATATAGACTTGCCTTGAGTGAGAATGGCTAAATTAACATGCATTTTAGTCCTGTCTGCCTCTGGTAATGGCAGAACTTAGTGTGTTTACAGTCCTAAGATGCTGCAAAAAAGAAATTATTTGTCAATTTTATAAGTCCAGTGTTCTTCCTCAAAGCTATGTCATGGTACTGTGTGTGTACACAGAAGGATGTGTGCAGATACACACCTCTGCATCCAGCACAGCTCTGATCTTATTATCTGGCTCATGTATGAGGACAAATCCCTGATGTTAGCTCTACTTGCTACCACATTAACAATCCAAAGGCTGATTTGGAAACGAGAAACTCTAACCACACATTTCTTTTCAGTCATGACAATTTCTGCACTCCCTGCTCAGATGTGTACATGGCTCCTGCTCTGGACTCAGGGCCGCCAGTCTCAAAATCTACTTCTGTGACTTTGTGATATAGAAAAATATCAAAAAATGCCACGTTATTTATTACAAACTAGAAAACAGAGAGAATCTCAAAGTAAAATCTTGGCCCCCAATGAAATCAACAGTGAACTGCATGTTGATTTCCCATTGGCTAGAATTTCAGCCAGGGTTTGTATAGTTTTATTTCTTTTGGATGCAGAAAATTGGACAGAAGTATGTTTACAGAAGTTATGCTGTAATAAGATACCTCCCTGCTCCTGCCTATGAATGCAGGTGTTTCTGTTTCCAGAAGATAAGTGATACAAGCTCATAAATTGCTACACAGAACAGCAGAAAACTGAGATCTAGTACCTTGAGAGAATTTTGTTTTCTTTTACTGAAAGAATCCTTCTGGGAAAGGTAAAACCTTCCACATTCCCTCTTCAGTCTTACAGATGGATTGGATTTTGTTTTCAAATCCAGAATTTTTGGGAGTTTGGTAGGCTCAAGTGTTTCTGTGCCTAGATTGATGGTATCATTTTCAAGGGAAAAAGTAGGTTTTGATCAGAAAAGAGACATTTAACTTCCTGACTATGTGTAAAAACATTCTTTTCAGTTTTTTCAACACTGATACTGTGTATTGTCATTTATATATACAGTTTATAAATATTATTTGCATGTAAGAAAAATATTTTTAAAATGTAATATTGGCATGTATTTGGTATAGAATGAGAGATGTGTTGCAACGCAAATCTGAATTTTTAATTGCAAATTTTAATTTATTGCAAAAATCTGTGTGGAGTCTGGGGCACCAGTTTTGCAATCAAATGATGACACTGTGCATCAGCTGAACCCATGTAAAAATCTGTGTACACACATTTAGCAAGTGCAAGACAAAGGACATTGTCATCTATCTATTTTCTGTGGTTTAAGAAATTATTGTTCTTTTGCTGGTAATTTTTATCCTTCAGCTAAACATTACTGTCCCTCAACCATGACTTGGTATTTCAATGCAAAGTAAACTAGTTTATAAACCATAAATTTCCTTTATTTGAACTTAAATATTCTAGCAAAAGAAAACTGTGTTTTTTCTGGTACTGATTTAATGAGAGCAGTTTAAGGCCAAGGCTAAAATATAGACTAAATTATTGCAGAGTAATTACCCTTAGGCTTCTGCATGCTCTGGGATCTGAACTACAACTCACTTATTCTGGAGTGGAGCATCTATACATGCACACCAGAGAGCTTTCCTGGGACAATCTATTCCACTTGAGTTACTCCAGTTAATTACTTTAAACTGGTGAGTCTTGAAAGTCAGTTCTGCCTTTAGCATTGAAACATTCTCAGAAAAAAACGATGATTTTTCTTGAAACAACTTTACCACAAAAAACATATTAAAAGAAACAGCTGGAATTGGGAAACTGCTTTGTGATACTTCTGAAAACCTTCGTTGTCTTGGCTGTTGGCATGGTACACACAGTGCCAGAGCATCCCACAGCCAGCACTGGGAGCAGGCTGGTTTGCAGCAGGGAAGGATTTGCTCCCATGTTTGCCATGACAGATGTTTGTCCAGAGAAGGCCCCCATGCTGCTCACAGTGATGTACGTGCCTCGTACCACAAGCAATGCTGTTGATCTCGTGGGGACTTGCCTGAGCAAAATGCACATGGAAGCTGTTTGCTGATTTGGGGCCAAAGCATGCAAATGCTAATTGAGCAGTGCCCTGCACAGTATTTACCATCTCTGAATGCCAAGGGAAGTGTGTTCTGGTGTGTTACTGGACCATATGCTGCACCACTCTCTGAGGCTTCTCCTCATTACTGGGGAGTCTCATTTAATTAATACAGGGCAGCAGTAATATCAGCAAAACAACAGCTTGATCCAATCTGAGATTGTTCCTTTGCTCCTACAGCTTCTGGCTTTGAGCCTCAAGAGTTAATGGAAATTGGCCAAAACGAGTATGTCCCACTACGGGCAGCTCACGGCATTAAACAATTATGCAAGAATTTTTCCTTGGGAGCTATTAGGGATGATGACATTGTGCTTAATATTTGACCTTCCCAGCTTCAACTGCTCAATACCTCTTACTGTACACAGAAATTGCCAAAATCCCACCTAATGAGCTGAAAAATGACATATGACAGATCTGGTGGCTAACTGCAGCTAGAAGAAGAAAGACCACTACAGAACAAAAATTCCAAATCTTGCTCTTTTTTCTTTACTTTTTCCAGTTAAAAATAGTGTTTAAATATGTAATTTGAAGGCACAGATAATTAAAAACTTAATTCAAGGCAAGCTGAATTCAGGCAAAGTTCTGTTGCTTTTAATGTCTTTTTGGCTTAGATCTGCAATTTGTTCAAAAGTTATTGGTACTCATAGGATTTCAGGATTTTTTCTTTCTGGGAAAGCTGTTTTGGTCTTTTTCCAAGGGGCACTGTTTCAATTCCATTTATTCCTGGGAGATTTACACCCAGTTAACTCTTTTGACTTTAAGGAGGGGGAATGGTTCTTGAATTAAACTGTAATAAAAATATTGCTAGGGGTAAGAGAATCATGAGTGCATCCCACTGTACCATTGAGTCAGTGTGTATGAGCCACACTGTGTTTATAAATGATTCTGTTGTCTCTTTTCTCTCCTGCATTATTTAAATTTCATCTTAAAAGGCCACCACTAAAACTTCTATAATTACTCTAGAAGAGAAAAATAATTTTGAGCAGCTCCATTCCTGTTTCAGTCAGACAAAACTCATGTCCTACTTTTGATAAGAAACAGTGGAGGTGAAGAAGCGAAACTTTAAATGTTAGTTGATTTTCCTATGCTGCCCCGCAGCCTTATTTTGCATAGACCTGGGGATTTTTCACTTCAAATAACATCGATCTGAAAGAAAATGTTGGCAAAGGAATGAAACTGAAGAATTTTATGGAGTGTTTTTATAATGTACCACTCCTATTTTAATCAGTGATACAATGTAGGGACTTGAACTCTGAAAACTTTGTGCATCCTCTAAGGGACCTGGATAAATAGCATCAGTAAATGAATGGAATGCACACAGCCCTGGGAAAGAGCCTTAGTGTCTCTGTTCTTCATCACTTGTGTGGCTACACAAGTTTATGATGATTTTATTTTCCCCCCTACTTTCCTTTTTTTCAACATATTTTGAGAGGGTTTTTGATGCAATGTCACTTTTTTTGGACCCCTGTCCCCTCCATATATTATCACTTCTACTACCACTAAATAATAAATCTCGATTAACTTCACGAGATTTTTATAAGGGAGCAAAATACTGCGCATGTCTTTGTGGCAAGGGTAAACGTACAATGTTTTATCCTACAGCATCTGAAGTCAAAGTCTTGGTCAACCAGGACCACAGAGTGTGTAGTCTTCAGCAGTCTAAGCATAGTATGTTGTTGAAAGGGTATATCTGTTCCCTTTCCCATGAGGTCAGCAGTTTTGAGGGCACCGAATTAAATTCTTCATTAACTCATCAGAAAGAGCAGAGGAAATAGCAAAGAAATCCATGATTTAGGAGACAGATGAGCCAGAAAGAGTTGATCTTGAACCTGAGCTTTGAAACAGTAATATTTTCAAGTATAAAGAAGTAAAAATGCCTAGCCTTACAAGACTGATGTATTTTTTTTTTTTTAGTTTTGTTAAACTGCATCCAAAATGCCTTTGGATTATTACAAAAGAAATAAAAAGTTTTAAAATTATATACTGGTTGAGCCAAATTCAGAGATGAGATTGAATCTCTTCTTGGTTTTATGATCTTTTGGGGTTTTTTAAAGAATATATGTGATTGAGGCTTAAGATGCTGAACTGCCCTGACATACGCAGGGAGGGGCTTGGAGGGTTTCAAAGGCTGAATTTAAGCAGGCTACTTCAAGTTGCTGAAGATAAAAGATGAGAGGGGCTTAAAGTTCAAGCACTGACATCCAGCTAAAGGCAACCACATGGTACTTGTGGACTTGAATTTGGGTAAAACATGTTTAAATCCACACGCAAAAAAATATTTAGAAAAATCTTTGAAAATGTATAGATCAGTATGTATGACTAAAAAGTCTGAATTATTTATGGACAAGTGTAGGACACAGTGTTTTGGGGTAGATTTTTCAGTTTCTGTGGTTTGAATTGTACTGTGGTTAAATCATAAAACAGCCTCTTGGAAAAATACCTGGATATTCCATGTGGAGTTTTCAGAGTGCAGTTCATGGCTGTACTAGCAAACAGCACAAAATAGCACCATGAAATGTAGCTCCAGTGCAAATAAAAAAGGCTCTAAAATTTACAAGTGAGTGTTGTGCTGCATGAACACATACACATGCACACAAACAAAAGCTTACACTAAATTTTTGCTTTTTGGTTTGGGAGGGAATACAGCTTTCAAATTGATTAAGAGAGCATGCCTAATTAGAAACATTTATCACATGTACACTCACAATTGTTTTTTTGTTTTCACTCTTCATTTGAAATTGTATAAATCACAGGAAAATAAGTATCTCATATCCAAAATGCCCATCTCTTTGTTCTTTTTTATTTGATTGCAGTCAGATGAAAAGCACTGCTTTGAAATAGAGGCAATGGCCAGAGGCCTATTGATTGCCTGTAAACAGAAACAAAAAAGTGGCCCTGGTAACATTTAGAATGGTTTATCAGTGATCAAAGCACAGGAGGTGCTGTCTAGACAGCCTAGGTGTGGACTAGCAAATGGATTTCATTAGGGGTCCTCTACTCTGGTGCCATTGTTTCAGCTCTGCTCTTCTTCAGGCCAATCTGTGATTGATTTCCAGAGAGGTGCCCAAGTGCCTGTGGCAATGGGATAAAGCTTACAGGACTTTGCTTGTTCTGACAAGGCAGAGTAGCTGCCTATCACATTAGCGCAAAATGACACTTTCATTTACTTCCACAGTGCTTTGAAACAAATACTTTCAGCTACAGCAATTGCTCTTTGCAGATTGAGCTCTGGAGTCAACTTGTGTTCCAGAGAGTAAAAGGTTGTGAAATAATTTCTGAAGTATCCTATAGTTAAAAAGGGCTGACATCTCTGACAGCACCATGCTTTCCTCTTCTTGCATAGTCACAGTTTTTGTTTTAAGGATGCATTTTATTTGTAATGTTAAGAAGGATGTTTTTCACTACTGGGGAGAACAGCTTCACTTTTTATCCTTAAAAATTCCTGTATGCATCCCACATGTGCTGTGCCTGCCTGTAAGCATACTTGGCATTCACCAACTGGTGCACTAAATCACGGGACTCAGATTATTCAAATGGTTTCACTACAACCCCTAATGTGAAAATGCAGGGATAAGTCAGCTTACAAAAAGGCCTCACATTCAGCTGGTGCAAATTACCAAATTACTATAAACTACCAAATTACCAATGTGCAAGAGCAGCAGATGTGGTCCATGTTGCCTCAGCCTCTCCACTTTGTGCTTGTGCTGTTTCACAGGTGACCTGATTCCATTTCTCAGATGCAGCTGCTGCTGGATGAACTCCCAGGGAAGAGGGTGGAAGCATGTGGCAATCCTGCCTGCCATAGAACCACAGAATTGTTAGGGTTGGAGTGGATCTCTACAGATCATCTAGTCTGACAACCCGGAGCAGGTGACACCAGAACGTGTTCAGGTGGGCTTGGAATGTCTCCAAAGAGGGAGACTTCACTCCCTCGCTGGGCAGCTGTTCCAGTGCTCTGCCACCCTCAATGTAAAGAAGTCCTTCCTGGTGTTTAGCTGGAACTTCTTGCATTTTAGTTTATGACCATTGTTCCTCATCCTGTCTCTGGGCACCACTGGAAAGAGCCTGGCACCATCCTCTTGGCACCTGCCTTTGAGATATTTGTATGCACTAATGAGATCCTCTTTCAGGCTTCTCTTCTCTAGACTGAACAGGCCCAGAGAGATGCTCCAGACCCCTGTCTTGGTGTCTTCTGGGTTACTTCCTCTGGGTCACTGTTTTGGTTTCGTGGATCCCACAAGTTCCAGTAAGGTTATGGACCTCTTGATAATGACAATACCAGCCAGGAAGCTCTGAAGGCTCCTGTTACTGCTAATAGAAGAGGTATATGGAACCTCGAATGCAGAAGTCAATGCTTCATCCCCAGCAAGGAGATGTCAGAAGACATTGTGTTCTCCAAACCAGAACCAGTAGTGCAGTGCTTGGGTGGGGAGCTCTGAGCAGGATCACTCCCTCCAAGGCCTTCATGGGCTCCTTATGCCACTTTGAAGAAGTTTGAAAATATTGAGGAGCAGAAATCCAAGATGCAGTTGGTGAAATTATTTGGGCGGTTGCTAAATGTATTAAACATCATTTTGCTGTTGCTTTCTTTTTTAATTTAAAGGTGCTATAACTGTGACTGCTGCCACACAACAAAAGTCTTTGTGAAACTATAAATGTTAGTAAAACCTCATTCATACCCTCCAGACTAGTGCTAAATGAGGGCATTTACTTTACATATAAAATTTTGACCAGTGCTTTGGCTTCAAGTGGAAAAGCCTTTTTTTTTTCAGACTTTTTGAAAAAGAGAAGATGGATAAACTGGCCAGGTGGTAGTAGGGGTCAAAGGGAACATTGAAGAAAAATGGAGACTGAAGCTTGATTAAGACACTAAAGGACTTTGCCATCTGCAGATACTGGCTTCGCCTAGCCAGGGCGAAATAAAATAAAATTGGTTTCAGGATGGGGATTTTGTTAAGGAATCTCTATCTATTCAATATTAAGGGAAAAGCAACACAGTGTTAAAAGGCATGTGCAAGGAGGTCTGTGTGCCATGTGTGTGCCTGTCATGTAGCTCCCGAACAGCTGAGCTATAAACCAAAAGATTCATACTGCTGGCTCTGGCACCAGAGGATTTGGTGTCTCACGTTCACAGCTGACCCAGGCTGGATGTAGAGATGGTTACCAGGCATCACCTTTCAGGACAGCAGTCAGACAGCAAGCTCAGGTGAGCTGTGCTCTCCTTGGACTCCAGAGGCTTCAAGGATTCATTTGATTCAGTAGAAGTAGTCACTCATATTGTTACATTCAATAACCAGTGCAGTTCCATTAAAGGAAATTGCCTATTGATTTTTTTCCCTCTAGCATTCCACCTAATTTTTAATTTACATTTTTTATTGCTAAAGAGAGGGGCAAGACTGAAGAGAAAAATCTGTTGTAAATACCTGAATTCTCCTCACCATTTTCATGAATGCTTGTGTTTGCTCACAGCACACATTCGCACTTGGGATATAAATGTGTGCACTCACACAGAATGCTTACAAAATTCAAACCATTGTGAAGTGATTGCTACTACCTCTCTAGTAAAAGCTCAATATTATGATTAGCTTTGTTGAAGGCTGACGTTAAATAAAAGGTTAAACTAAAAATTTTGCAATCCTAACAAAATGCCATGAACTGGGAAGACTGTTAAAAGTTTCTAAAAATGTGTTCCTCTCCTTCCCACTCATTCTGTTTTAATGCATTCAATTTCTAGTCCATTGCAGAGATGGATTCACTTCTGGTTTGGAACTATTAGAAGAAGAAATTTAAGTGATACTTGAAAAAGCAAGGGCTGAAGACTGGGGGGCGTAGAAAAGTTAGTAAAACATTTTTGCAAATTGGTCTGAATCAACGACGCAGAAGAAGGAAAACATAATGAAGGAAGTCTCCACATTCTTTTCTTGTAAAATGTAGTGACCAGAAATGGGCATTTCTTTGTTCTGATTTATTGTTTTCCTCAACACTTTAGTGATAAAGTGAGTGTAAGCTGAACTGGGAAACTTTTCAAACTCTTTTGGGTAATTATCTGCTGTTTACTGGAACATCTTTGCCAAATGAAATCTTCAGAACTCACATACTCACGAATTAATAGTTTTATGCATAATTTCCTCACCATCATAAAAGCATGGGAGTAATACAGCAAAACCGTTCAGTGAATTAATTTATTAAAGGCTTTAATTAGCCCAGTAAAAAGTTTAAAGATAACTTTCTTAGAAAAAATCTTTCTAGCTTTATTAGAAAAGACATTTCTAACTTTCTTAAAAGTTATCTTTACATTCCTGTTTTCTAAAAAAATCATGTTAATGTAAACATTGTTTCTCAGTGAGAGAAGAAAGTGCTTTTCCAAAGAATTATTCTTTTGGATGATGCGATTGTGTGAATGGTAAAATTGTGTGAACGACTCCAAAAAAGACACATTTGTAACATTTTGGTTAGCTATAGCCTTCCCTTTCGCCTGTGTTGTGCCTTGTTTAGACTTAGACAGTTTAACATTTTTCAGTGTTCCTGTGTTCAGTGTCAACTTTACCATGACTTTAGATCTCATTAAAGACAGAACCTCATACTTACTGTAGTAGGTCATGCCTGTCTATACCAAACTTTTCAAACATTTCAGACACAGCTTTTTAACAAACACATCCTAATGAAATGCTGTAGACCTTTATCCACTCAGCTTCTCTGAGTCCACAATTTGCCAGGCATTTGCTCGGAAATGTCCAACGAAGTTTTGCAACAGCAGTTACGTGCCTGAGCTGACCTTTGCCTGGTGGTGCAAGCTCCAAGTGCAGAGCTTCTTGGGCCATTGCCAAGAGCTGTCTTTCCATCATATCTGTTGCAGTTTTCCATTGACTTTTGGACACACCTTTGACAGTGATCAGTTAGCCACTTCCTACTTCAGAGAATGTTGTGGTGGTTACCACATCAGCAGACCTGATTTCTGAGCTGTGCCCTATTTTGGAGCAATCTTTGTCTCTTCCCTTCTCTTATTGACTCTTTTTCTTTGTTTCTTTTGGCCAGAATAAGAAATTAGGATACTCTATCACCCACCATGCTTTGGATTACTTAAATATATTCCCCTTCCTTCCTCTGCCTGGCCTGTTCAGGCTGAACTACCTCATACCATGTGTAGCCCTGAAGCAAATTTGAAACTTAAATAACCTCAATAAATCTCATCCCTTGCTCTGGCATCTGGGTGTCTTACAAGATGTGTAATGAGATGTTCAGGGTCTCAGCCGCTGGGAGATGCCTTTTGCTGCCTGCAGCTCTCACCGTCAGCTGGGAAAGAATGATTTAATCAGTTAAGAAATGCTAAACGACCAGGTGTGCCATTTTTTGACTTCTGTGCTCGCTTCTCAGTGCCACAATTCAAAGGGCAGTTCCTGGCCCCAAGACATTATTTTTTAATACAAAGTAGCACTTCCAAATGTATGTTTTTCCTGGGTATTCCCTCTGCGTTCTGACTGTCTGGAATTTTTCGTTTAGAAAAACAATGTCACATTGAATCAGAAAGGTCTATTTGAATGCAGTCTCCAACCTCACCCAGTTCCTCTGACTCTTGGCTCCCTTCTCAGAAAAGAAATCTCTCTCTTATATGAAATTTTTTCTTTATCACTCTATGGATTGAAACTTTCCAGTTTTAACAAAACACAATGTCACTCTCATTCTTTGCATTCCAGAGCTTTGGATTAATTGATTTAACAGTGATTAATTGTGCTACATTACCAAATATCGATTTTTATATAAAAAGCCAAATTCTCTATGATCTCAATGTAAAAGTTATAATTTCAGAAGTTTTATTAAAACTGAAACTCAAATACAAGTCTATGGTAAAAAAAATACACTATATATTTTAAAACTTTATTCCAAACACCTTTTCTGTAACATAGGTGACAGCTTTTGCAAAAGAAAGTAATAGTCTTTGGTATAAACCAGATCTTTCAGTGACAGAAATAGTGACAATTAACATTACCTAGGGATTCTTTCTCCTTAATTAGGATTCATTTAGAATTCACCTGGAAAATTCTTTAATAACCCTTTCTTCCTAACAAAGAAGCATGTGGTGGAATTTTAATGGCTCCATTATGTTAAAAACCCACAGTGTGATTGTAGTGATGGTGGGAATTTGGCTGTACTGCTTGAAGAACATCTGGTTTAAAATAAATATGCAAATGTCTTCATATATGTGTTAATTTGTCAAGTCCAAAGGATGCCAGGGTTCAGTGGACCAGACACTGAAGTGTAATAACCAAATAGAATTGGCTGGCAGCAGTTTAGGTTTGCATCACAGAGATCTATTAATTCATATTTACCTTGAATCATGTTGAAAAAGACACTGCAGGCTATATGTTATACTCTGATGAGATACACAGGCACATCAATAACAATCGCCTTGATGTGCATCCGATGTCATACTGGGCAAAATGCATTTTTTTTTTTCTTTGGGTTTGTGAGAATGAAGTGCCTTTTCCCACAAACCTGAGCTATCAGTGGTGACTGCTATGTCCATTTCCTGGTTTCTTTCTTGGGACCTTATTTCATGATGGGTATATTAGTTTACAGAGAATGTTGGAAAACAGGTTCTTTTCTAAAAAACCCTTTGCATGGGAAATCACAGAATGGTCTGTGTTGGACAGGACCTTAAGGATCATTTCATTACAAACCCATGACAGAAAACAACGTAGCATCCTTCTGATCTTCCTTTGCACACCTATGGTGGCTCAGCTGAATGTCCTCAAAACCAGTGACTGCTGTTGCTCTGTGCTGTCATCAGTGAGATCTGCCAGGTAAACCTCCCAGCTCCGGCAGGGGTGGTGCTGAAGTCCTGATCCATCATGCTAACGAGGTTTTAGGAAGGTAGTTGGAGATCAGCAAGTCAAAGGCCTTCTCTTGGTGACAGGCATCTCAACACAACACAGTGAACATGTGCATGGTGATGGGGCTTTGTCAGTCCTGATAGGTGGGCCACTTCCCACTTTCCTTGTGGGAAGTCTTGCCTAATGGGAACCTGCAGGTGATATCCTTGTTTTGTGTAATTCAGTAACATTCAAGAACCAAAACTATATCAAGAGAGATTCTGGGGAAGAGAAGGACATTTAATCATTTGAAGTTATCACTAGGAGTTGAGAGACATCTCAGATACCAGGTTTCCTCTTTGTTCACATATGCATGAACATTTTTATTCAATTGCCTCCAATTAGGTGATGCCTGTTTTTCAGTGGCTGTTTTATATCTAGTTTTAATCTATACAGAAAAATGCTGCTTGCTTTTAAAGAGCATGAGGTAAGTTTAGTTCTAAAAACAAAACAAAGCAAACCCACCAAAACTACAGTAGAAAATATTAATTTCCACCACTAATTCAGGGAAGTTTTTTTTGTGCCATATGAGATACACATGAAATAGATTTTTCAGATCCCCAAAGAGAACAGAAAGAGGTCACTCTCCTTTACACTGTCCTTACTAGCATGCAAGCATGTGGTTATATTACATCCTACAAAGAGTCATTAGGTCTGTTCAGAAAACCCTGTGAGTCAGTCAAAATATCTCCAGCTGGGAAGTGCAGCTCTGTCTAGCCTACAGCACCATGCTGTGATTTAAAACCATGATAAAGCCCCTTGCGAGTGGGAGCCTATACACTTAGTTCAGCCTGGGTACTTAATTTTCAGGATGTTTGGGATCCCAATGAAATTAAGTTTTCAAGGTCTGAGCTTGTCTTCAATTTTATTTAATGATTATCATCTGGTTTCTCTAGGTACTTGACATGATTTACATTATCAGGACTTGGTTCAATAAAATATTTCTGAAGGCTTTCTGTAAACAGAATTTATGAAAAGAACTAAAATTTGTTCTACTTATAGATACACATAAATTTGAAAGTAGCATAAAGATGTGTCAGAAGTGCAAATTAGCATAAAACCATTACAAATAATGTATGATCATCTATATGTTTATAGCAATTCACCTTACTGAGGCTGAACTGGCTCTTTCTTCAAAGATCCAACAGTGCTGTCTTTAGTGGAATTATCCCAAGAAAGAGAAACAGTCAATAAAGTCTCTAATGCTAACTTGAGTAACAATTCAAAGTGTACAATTTTCTGGTAATAACCATGAACTGGTTGTCTTGAAATGTAGACAAATGTTAAATATTAATGCACCTTCAGATATGGGAAAATGAGTAAGTTATGATTTATGTTTCCTTCATTCCTATCACCTTAAATAAGAAAAATGCTAGTTCTCAATTGCCAAATAGCTGTATCTGGTATTTGTTAGATTATGATTAACAATAACCATTGACAGCTAGCACCTCAGAGCAAGCTAGCTCTTCTCGTTACACAACTGATAGTTCAGACAAGATTTAATCAAACAATGAAAATACACAACGTTTATCTTAGCTACTATGCAGGCCTGCACAGACTGAGGGGGTTTTCTACAGAGGGGCAACAAAATAAAAGAAATATTTCATCTGTCTTCCAAAAAACAGGTGCAAACCTAACTTTAATGGGCATACGTACTTTGGCTGGCAAGAACCTCATAAAGGGCCCCTTTGCCTGGTGGTGTTTTTTCTATGTTCTGCCATGAGTGGGAATAATTTGTGCAGATGGAAAGGATGATAGAAGTATTGTTTCTAGGGTCGTGTTTCTGAGTGAGATGTCTTTCCAATCCAGTCTCAGAGTGGCTTCTGCAACCCCCAACAAGAGCAGTCAGTCAGCGAGAAGGAATAACTTCACCCCCTTACTCTTCTCCTGATCCTTTTGTATTTTGGCTGACACCTGCAACGTATTAATCAGTCAGAATCTGGCCTGCAACATAATGTGTGCAAAAGTAACTTACATTCTATTGAGTGACCATAATGTCTCAGTGCACTAAACATGCTCATTAAAAACAGGCAAACCCATTAAGTTAGTATAAAGTAAGAACAGTTCCAAATACTTAAAAATGGAAGTGCAGCCAAAATTCCCAGAAATTGGAAATGATTAAGCTGTATTCCATATTTAGTACATATGAACACACATGTGAACATGAACATATTCAAATGCAAGGAAATGTATCTACAGTTTGGAAGCACATTTTCCCAGATGCAAAAGGGCTAGGAAGTGTCGCTAATCACAGGGAAAGATGTTTTTTGTTTTCTAGTCCTGTGGTGCTCTGACCTAAAAGCCAAATATTTTTATATTTTATATACTTTTCCTTACTCTTCTTTTTACTAGAGAAAATAAAAATAAAACAAATAGAAAAGGTCTTGTGGTCTTTGAAGAAAGGAATATATAGTAGGAAAACAACAGAAGTAGGACTTCTGCATAACTGCTGTTAAAGGAATGAGTCTAGGAATTAGTCTTAGAAGAAGTTGTTAAAGGACAGAAATGTCAACAAAATGAGCAAGTCCCCTGCGCAAATATGTCACTGCTCACAATAGACTTACAGTGGTGGAAAAGAGTAAATTATGAGCCCATTTTCTCATCTCTGAATGTAGATACATTTCTGCTACGTTTACACCAAGCTCCAGAATGCTTCCAGTGGCTCCTTCATTGCATTTCTTGTCATGACAGCTCAGCCCTCCTGCAGCAAGAGGAGTTGCACAGGACACATCTCATCCAAAGCCAGATAAAAACATCTAGAGGAACCAATGTGAAAAATTCTGACTTTATTGGTTAGTAAGAGGCAATAGCAATGTTAACCTGTAGGAGCATCAGAGAAGATTTGCATTTAAACATGGTGCCACACCTCAGAGTTGCTAACAGCTTATATATTCACTTAATATAACATTTCTGAAGTGCTCCTGAGGAGACTCCTGTGACCCTTGGTAAGAGACATAACATTCCTCAGAGTTACAGAAATAAGTTCCTGTGGACATATGTAGTTACAAATAGTTTTCAGAATAAATAGTAAAGAGATTTGAGGACCAAGGCTGTGAAGTGGTAAATCACCTGTGAATATACCAAAGTATTAGTGACACACAAGTTGAAAGTCTCCAAGCATCCCTAGAGTATCCTCATGCCATGTAGAGAAGCTTGGCCACGGTTATAACCACGCCACAAAAAACACTTGTGCTGTGCAATTGCAAGCGCGGTGTCCCACAGGAACTTATTCACCAAACTGGAAGGAATTATGCCAGTTAACACTTTCAAAGGAATATAAGGTCAAGATTTAAAGTTTTAGAAATACTTAGAAGCACTCAGTCTTGGCAAGAAGAGTAGAGGACTTGCCTGCCCTCCAACATCAGTGCTTTCACAGTCTTTCTTTGGCTGTATCACAGAGTTCAGCTCTGAGTGAGTTTCTGTGGCTAGGTACTTTGTCACCAGCTTCATCCAATAACGCAGCAGTGGGGATTTTAAAGGGATAATTAATGCAAAAAAGTTGTTCTGACTAAAGCAATACCAGTCTTTACCAGTTTCATAAAGGAGCCAATAACTCAAGAGTTATGGCCTTATTAGAAACCTGAGTTAAAGTTCTATTTTGTTTTCCAAAAAACAAACCCTACCTACTGTTGCTGGGCTGAGGAGAAAAGAGACAAGAGAGCTAAATGGGTAACTGGTCACTGTAGTATGACGAGGCCAGAACTTTCTCTGAGTTATAAATAGCCTAGCCAAAGTCTGGGATGAAGTGTGCTAGGGTCATAGAAAGAATTCATGGCACATGCCAGAATTGCACAATGTCGTAATTGTACCCCTTGCTTTCATTTATTAACTGCAGTATTTCTTGTGCCAAGCCTGTAGTTAAACTGCACATTCTCTGGGAAGCAAATGTGTTGTCTTTACATTCAACAACGTGCCTGTAACACTCTTGGAGCCACAATTATTGTAGTAAAGTTCTATGCATTGCTGTAGAATTCATATCCCAAAGAGCCATTCTAACACATCAGTTACACTCTACAGTATTCCCCTCTCCTCTCATTTATTTTTTTTTCTTTTTTCTTTTTCTTCTCCATGCAAAAAGAGAAGAGCATAACGCCAGATGCATCAAGCTGCTGGGTTTACAATATGCTTAGCAACACAAACAGCCTCACTGACAATGATCCCAGTGAGAGGAAGCGTTTCACAATAAAGCCATTAGCCATGATGTGGTCTGAAGTTCCAGATGCACGTCTCTAAAAGTTGACTTTTTTTTTTGCCTATCTGGTTTCCTGTGAATTCTGGACTGTGAAATGCACAATGTACCATTTCTACTGGCCCACGTATATTGGGAATGATATGTCTATAGTGGAGCTTGTAAAATTACTGCTGAATACTTTGGAGAGCATGTGGAGCTCATTTGCATTTCTTCCTATTTCTTCCTCAAGGCTTGGGGAAAAGTATCTATTTTTTAAAAAAAGACATTTCCCTGTGAAAAGTACGCAATTTTTGATTCCCTTCACAGTATTTTAGAGAGAAGAAAAACATACAGTTTTTCCCGCTTCACAGTTCTCTATATTAACTTTATATATCTTGCAGAAGTATTCCTCAGAATGCCTTCCATATGATCTACTTCAGCTAGTCTAATTCTGAATATACAATTAATCTGATTCATATCTACTGAGATATTTAAAGGCCTGATTACATTAGAGAAATTTGCAGCTGTCTAATATTACCTCATTGATCACAGTGATTCTTGTCAGTAAGTATCTGTGAATTGCAGGCACAACAATTCACAACCCAGCATTTATTTTACAGACTATGTCTTTATGTCCACACAGCTTACCTAAATGTACTCTGAAAGTGCCATTCCTTAAACATTCTGAGTCCTGACTTGACTTCTGCATTTCACAAGAGTTCTTTGAGTCAACAAATATTGTAATATGTGATTCTAGGGAACTAAAATGGAAAAAGCCCTCTAAGCCATCAAAGCAGTGCAACAGATGCCTACTTTAGGAGGGCTGGAGCATATTTCCCTTTCTTCCAAATGAAACAGATCTACAGTAGAAGACCTAAAACTGTAGTGATACTGTGATTGGAGACAAGAGCAGCAGAGATGAAAGACCATGCCTGTGTCTTGGGACAGAGCAACAGCAAGAACTACTTAACTTAATGATGCCACTGTTATGAGGACAATTGCTTGCAGAATAAGCTCACATGAATAAATCAAGGTGACTTGGTCAATTGTCAATAGCTTTTAGAAAAAAATTCCCAAAAGGACTGCAGCTCATTTTCTCCTAAACAGTCTAAGAAAAGATAGCCTAAAACTAGATCAGACTAAAATAATTCTTTCAGATTTTATTGAAAGATAAGGAAAGAAAAAACTGATACAAAATCTTTCAAAACTGATTGGAAGCATGTATCCATTTTAGAAATGAGATAATTTCAATGGAATAAGCACTTTAGCTATATTTAGGATTTATGACCGTTTTCTAAAAGCTGCCAAGTAAGAATAAAATTTTACTTGGCAAATTTAAGCATGTTTTGTTTCAAAACATATGGTGTAGAAATTCGGGAAACTCATTTAATGATGCTTGACTTCTCTCCTTAACTTCCTTTTCCCGTTGTATTGGCTTAGAGGTACAGTGTATTTTACCAGCTGATTCCCACAAACCCGTCCTCCCAACACTCTGCTGCTGCTTCTCAGACCTGCTGCACTGTCCTTGTCTCCTTCTGCCTTACAAAGAATCTTTAATTGGTAAGACCTAACAGAAATTCCTGCCTACCCTCTTTGCTTTCATTCAATTCCTTTTGCTGCCTTTCTCCCTGCATTAATTTGTGTCTATTTTTTCCCTAATTTGCTGCAAATGGACAGTATCCAAACTTTTCTACCTACCACCTCTGATTCCCAAAATCTAATTCCCCCAACTGATGGAGTGTTAGAAAACTGACAGAAGAAAAGCCATCAGTTTCATTACAGAAACCAGGCTGAATGTCAAGTGGGAGTACTTAAAACTCTATTATTATAGTTTTTCTTCATTTAAGGTGAAACTCTTCTGGAAAACTCTGAAAAAAACCCCTACACACACACTCTCGTGTAATTCCTTTAAATTTTGCAGTGCATAGAGCTACTAATTGTGGAAAACAAGCAATATTTTCTGGATGGAGAAGAATCTTATCCCAATTTTGTCTTCAAATATATCCTCCCGTAATCAGGGGATTACTGTTTACATTTTCTGACATCATTGCCCACTGTTAACACTAGTTTTAATTTCCATGCTTCAAATTGACACACAGTCGAGTTCATAGTGTTGTGTATGCTGTAATTTAATTTTGCCACACTCTATAAATATCCACTTTACAGAGGTAAAAAAACCTCAGGTGCTAGAAATATCCTTGTTCCTTCCTTGTGCATGAGATTAACTCTAGTTTGCCCATCAACACTGTGTCATTTAATTCTTGTTTATATTTTTATTTCTTTTATCTATAATATGTATAATATATGGGATATGCATAATACACAGGATATCAGAAGTAAGAAAACCTATACATCTGAAACAATTCTTCATGATGTTTAATACTCGTGTCACACTAAAAGTTATAGAGTTAGATCCGTTTTGGTGGTTTGTTTGTTTTTGTTTTTGTTTTTTCTCTGAGAAATAGATTTTAGATCTGGTCCTGGTATTAGCAACATTGAATTTTTTGAATAATTAAGAATTCATTGTCTTCGATCTAATTCAGTGAATAGAACCACTAGATTCCCTTGCTGGTGGTATCCTGGTATGACTTGGACCCACAGTGGAAGGTCCTTTGTGACCACTAAATGCCAGCAGTTAAGGATGAGGGGGGTCCAGGGAGCACTAAGTTAAGTCTTGGGTGTAGCTGTTTACAGTTCAGATATATCTAATTGTTGGATGGTTTGTGGGAAGGCATTTCAAAAAACAGCAGTGCTGCTTAGCCATCTCTATATTTTCTTGTAATTTCTTATAAATAAAACTGTGGGGGTTTTTTTTGGTGGGGTTTTTGGGGTGGTTTTAGTTTGGTGCTCTTTTGTTGTTGTTGTTGTGTTTTGGGGTGGTTTTATTTGTTTTGTTTTGTTTGTTTTGTTTTATTTTGTTTTTTTCCCAATGCCTACACCTGTTTTTGCTCCATTAGAAATTAAACAAAATATCAATATTTTCTGTCCTCCCACAAATTATAGTTGTAAGATGTAAGAAATATGTGACATTAATAAATATGTAAGCTTGAATATATAAATATTCAGAGAAGGGGAATATAATTAACATTTCCATCACTTTTCAAGAACAAATCTGTGTACTCATGAAAGCCTTCTACCATACTGTATTTGGCCACAAAGTTGCTATTTTCAATAACATTATGGTTTCATTACATGCTTTTGTTCTGTTCACTGCAATAAGAGAACTTCTTCATTGTTAAATAATGAAAGCAGAAAACAAAATAAAATAAATTATCCATTATGTTTTTCTACAGAAAAGCAATCAGAGCTGTTTAAGCAAACCAGTCTCCATATTATATTGGGAGAACAGTGAAGTAGGAAGACAAGGTCACCATTGGAAATGTTTGTGTGTTTGTGTGTGTGTGTGGGCATTTGCAGCCACATCCAAGAACAAAGCCTCAGCTGATTCTGCAGAGGCTGGGGGGATTTTCTCTGTTTAAAGATGAAGCTCCCAGCAAAGAAGGCTTAAGGGTTGAAGCTGCACTTTTAATGTATTGTACAGAAACATACCAGAGTGCCAGTATCAATCATTCCTTTATGCTCCTGGTTTAGCATTGTCTATTTATTTATCTGTTTTGCTTTTGTTTAGCAAAATCCTCAGCCTTCCAAGCTGTTTTCATGTGAGAAGCGAGGGAGTTTTACATAGCTAAGGTTTATTAGCGAACTAATTGACTTGTTCCCCTCTCCAACCCGTAAGTGTTCTCACATTTTAATCAATCACTCCATGTCTAATTTGTCCACTTTCCAAATCACTTTTCCAACTTTCGCTGATGAAGGCAATAGGTTGTAAGACCACCATGAGTGCCTGTGCCGAGAGCTCAGCACTAGGGGAGTGTTGTGTGTTTCAGCCCTGATAGCCTGGAGTAGCTATTAGTTCTAATTGTTGAATGGTTGAACGCTTTGAAGGACAAACGTATGTCCTAAGGCTGTGGCCCTGATGAATGCAAAGGTTTCTTTCACTTGTCATTAGTAATTGAGGGTAAATTAATATTTACTAAGCAGAGTTTCACAGAAAAGGGAATGCATGAGAAATCTAAGGAAAAAAGTGCCACAGGAGAAAATGTTGGTTCCTTTAACACTTTGAACTCAGTTGACAGCAATTAAAAAACATCTAGTGGAAATTTAGGATAAACTTAATAATTTTATTACTTTCCCCTGCCCTTATGATTACAATAAAATTCTCTCCCTTGGTATATAAACATTATAAATATTCCAGATGCATGATATATGTTATTAATGGGTGATACCCTGCTAACTAGAACTGCAGAATTACTGATTTGTACAAAATAGATTGCATTCACAATATGTGAAAATCTATCATGGCTCAATGTGTCTTTACAGAGGAGCTAGAGAAGGCCATTCCTATGTAGCATTTGATTTATTTAATAAATCTGAAAATGCTACACAGATACCGCTTTTTGGACCAAACTGTAACCTTTAAACATCAGAGGTTCTTGTCATATGATATGTGTATACATAGACATTCACACTTTTTTTGATGTTTCCTTAAAGCATCACTAAAGCCCTGAAGTGATCCATATGTTGACTGAATACCTAATACTGATTGAATTAAATACGGCATAGGCACTACTTGGTGCAAGTCTTTCTCTCCAGCTCCATAAGAGGATTTTTTTTTTTTGATATTCAGCTATTCAGTAACACCAAATGGAAGCACAAAACTAAAACTGGCAGGGTGTGCAGCCCAGCAGAACAACAGACATAAAACAGGGAGTGAAATAGCAAAGGGGCATCTTTGAATGGGATCAAGTCCTGGATTATTCTATTGGCCCAATGTTGACTTTACTACCAAACCTTTGCCATTCAGGTTTGCTGATGGAGCCAGGGCAGACAATCCTCACAGGGGCACAATGTGTTTTAAGGAACAGTTTTCTTCTCGTGGAATGACCTCTCCTCCATCCAGACACCAGTATGGATACACTCTTTTGCTCAGGCTCCATCATACCATGAACTGGGCTGAAAGGTGATGATAAGGGATTTTCTATGTTCAGACACAGCTATTTTAGGTAAGTTTCACAGCACAAACCTGATGTAAAACAAGGCAGGCTGCAATCCTATGATGAGAGGAAATGAAACTTCCTGTAACCAGTAATTTCTCCCAGCCCTTCCATTGAATAAAGTTAATATGCCCCCCCATCACAATGAACCATCAACTCCTCTATCTTAAATGAAGTGTCAAAAGCATGGGGACATTCTGACACCTACCAATCCATTGGTGGAAATGTTTTTATGCTCACATCCTAATATCCTTGACAAATGGAGCAGGAGTTAGGATTGCTACTTTATGGAAGTAAAAGATGACTTCAGATGAAAAAACCTACTCTGGCCAGTTAAACCAGATTTAAGTCTGCTCTTGCTAAGAAAGCCACATGAAACATTCTTATTGGAACTTAAAAGTACCAAATTAAATATCGTTATACAGCACATACATTGGATTCATCTGTCTAAAATTCCTAGGAATAAAGCAAAACCCTATTTTTGGGTATATTTATTTGAGAAGAAAATTTTTTTACAAAGCTGGCATCACATTGACTCTTTAATGTGGAAACAGCTAAAGTCACTGGTAAGACTGTGTGAAATTTCATCTTAATCTTCATTAGTCATACAAATCTGTTCCTCATTTTGAGACATCTCTGCTTTCAAGTAAAATTCTTTCACAGGTAGCCCTGATAGAACACCACTTCCAAACAGTTGGAATCATGAAATATTCCTCTTTTTTCCTGAAATATATGACTCCTTGCAAAAGACAGTCCCTAGGTTTCTTTAAATTTCTTTTTAGATTGATTTTCTTTCTTTGGAAAGAAAAATACAAACCTGCCCTCTAAAGTCCCAGTGGAAACTCATTGGACACCAGTATGTCATGCTGTTTAACAAAACACATGTCATATCTGAAGCAGTGAAATCTGCACCTGGGTGGCTGCTGCTGCACAGCTCCGTCAGCAGCGCTTGTGGTGGCTTCCTCACCCAATGAACATCACCTCTCACTGCCCTATGCTATATGTCTCTCTGCCCACAACAACTCAGCTGCTCTTTTCCTTCTGAGGCTGCAAATCTTTTTCTTTGAAAGGGAAATATTTCCAGGAATTTAATTAATTTAGTATAACAAGAAATTAGTCCAAAAGGAAGGGAAAAAACCCCCCACCAACAAACCTCTCATGTTAACTCTTGACACGGTGCTATACAATTTCAAAGAAAGCGTGTCTTATTATGGGCTTTAAGAGATCAACTTCCCATTAACACCACTAATAAAAATGTAAATAGAGTTGTAGTTTTGTTTTCTCCCTCCAGCAGAGCATTACTGCATTCCTCCCGTGCACGGGCTCAGCGTTTCGGAGGTTGTAGTTAGCAGCCAGTAAGATGTGTCCTTTTGGCGGAACTTACCACTTTATGAAAGATGTGGTCAAGATCCCAAAGAACTGTATTGATACCAGATGTAGTCTTGTCACTAAGTCTTAAACCAAGACTCTCATGAATCTTAAGTTTCCATTTTCTGTCTCTGCTCTATTACAAGGAAAAGAGTCTGAGTGAGTTACTGTTATGTTGCTAGCAGAAGTATTTTTTACTTGAAAATAGACGTCATCATGGGAAAATGTTATACAAGAAACTACGTCGAAACAAATTTTCACTACGTTAGGCAAGCTGAGGTTGTCATGTCTTAATTAAATGAATGCTTGCATAAATATGTTAGTATGTCTAGTCAGAAGCAGTCATCCTCAAAATCAATGCTGCATTGCCAATTTAGTTTTTAGACAATAAAAGCGTTGGCTTTTTAGCATTAGTGCTGTATGTGTTGCAAAATGAAACAGAAACAATTCTCATTGGTGAAGGATTTCAATAAAGTTTAATAATATCCACATGTACTATAAATATTTCTGGGCCCTCAAGCACTTATATTTCCTTTTGAACTTGTGAACAGAAATTGATTCAAGGTGATAAATTTGTAATCCACTATGATGGATGGAGTTGCCTTTTTAAAAAAAAGATAATGGTATATAATTTATATATTCTCTGTGAGTAGATTTGGGAAAAAAATACCTAAAAGGAAGCCAGATGTAATGAAGTAGAGTAAATAAAGTCAATTGTAATATTAGCTTTTATTGAAGCAAGTGCCACGTAATTAGGAGCTCAAAGAAATGCAAATGATGCAAATATTGCTTTTGGCTACCACAGATGACCTTGCAGCCACTTGGTTTAAGACAATATATTTATTACATATTTAAAATTAATTAGGTAAAGTACGACATTTGAATTAAATTTTCAAGCTGGAAAAACAAGTGTTGTAAGATTAAACAGAAACATGCACGAATATTTCCGAACATATTTGCAAAGTACAGCTTTGCCATTTAAAACTCAGATGCTACAGTTTTGCATAACAGAAAACCACAGATGCACGTGTGGTAAAAAAGCAAATGTTGATTTCTAAATGGTATTTGGCATGTTTGCATATTTATTCCCCATTGTCTTGTAGTTTTATTAAACACTCTCCCTTAAAATTCAAAACATCACATTAACAGATTCTGATGGCAGAGAAGATTGTACTCAGAGCTCATGGTAAGGGTTCACACAATGTGATGATGAAAGCCTTGCAACAAAAAAGGACATACTGAAGATACCCACAGGGTGACAGGCAAATAGTGCCCTTCAGCCTACCTCTCCCTTTACCCTGCAGTGACACTGAGTGTGTATTGTCTTGGATAAAGAGAGGCAGTTTGGTTTGAGAGGACACAGGTTCTGCCCTGGACTTATTTGTTCATAATGGAATAATAACAAACCTGTGCTAAGGTGACTCAACTGGATGCCTGTCAACACAGCATGCTGTTGGCCAGAGGAGACTATATGGGAAAATCCACACAAATTAAAAGGTGTTTTCCAGGTAAATGCCACTGAATGACTCACTCTGTCAAGAGCAAACACAACAGAGAGGACTTTTCATTTATCTGCCTTCTATAATGTAATATCAAAATAAAAAGGCAAAATAATTGTAGACTGTGCTTTTAACTAAATTAAGGGAGATACCACACAGTGGTGACCTGCAGGAAATGTATTCTTTCCTCATTCTGCAAGGATTCTACAGGTTTTTACGTGAAATACAAGAGAAAGATGTAAAACCACAAGTAATGTGTAGCTAGTAAGAGCTAAGAAAAGCATAGCGAAAGTATGCAATAAGTAGTCAGTGATATAAACCATTACAATGGGCCCTTCTTATATATCTGAAGCCAGATGTTGCTCCAAATTACATCACTGTAAATCCAGAATAGTTCCATTGAAGCCAATGAATCTACTCCAGATGAGAGAAGAATTTTGTCTGCAATCTATTCACTTCAGATCAGTTTATATCCATATGTCCATAGTTTACTGTAGTATTTTTTTAAATGAAGAAAATACCTGATATAATCCAGTGATCTCCAGAATAGTGTTTGTCTGAAAGAAGGAGCTTCCCTAACAGGTACGTTTCTGCCTGTCAAATCAATGTAAATTCATTGACTGAAATCACCAAAGATCATGTTGAAGGGTGAAGAATAGTAAATCATCTCTTCATATATATAGTGGCCTGAAACCAGAATCCAGAATTCACTACTTAAAGGGTGTCCTGTTGACCATAGCTGTCAAAGTACAACAGAAATTAAAGAAGTTTGTGGCATGTCACAACCCTCTGCCTTGCACATGCAGTGTATTTAGATCAACAAAGGGAGTGCAATTGCAGCAGATCAGCTCTTTAAATGCAGGTGCATGAATGAGGGGCAATGGCAGGACTTTGTAGATGCCAGGGCTCCCTTCCATGTCAATTTTGTGGCACAGCAGAAAATAATTTAGACAACTGAAGAATTTTTTGCATCTAGAGAAAGTGACAAGAAATAGGGTACAGATTTCATAAAATCAACTACTTTTCAAGTCTATCTTGAACATTCCTGACATGTTTGGTGTACATGAACAAAATTATTTTCTCCCTGATTTACTCATAGACAGACACAACATTGCAGAAAGTAATTTTCTTTGCATTAACCCAGCAAGTGAGACAGTTTAGTAGGATCAGAGATATAATAGAGGTATTTAGAGTACCTTTCTCTCCTGCATGATTGATTAATAATCAGATGTCTCCAAAGGGTTAAAGGCTTGTCAATAGAACACAAAAGCAGGAGTGGTGTTTTTTACCTCTTTCTTGAGGGAGTTCAGACTTCTGATTCAAGATGATGTGTAGCTTTTATCCACTCGAAACATCAGCTAACGTTGTGACTATAGGTATGTAATTGAGCAAGAATCACCTTTTGTAAGATCCACTCAGATTGGTAAATGTTGTTTTCACCTAAGAATGCAGGTATTTGCATGGAAGTGTTTGAGTATGTGCCTGGGAAATGGAAAATGTGTACAATTTCTTACCTCTCCAGAGGTAATTCGAATTCACAAAGACAAGTGGCCATGCCAACCCATGTTCATCCTCCCACTTCTGTTTAACCATTAGGGTTGAAGACCTCTGCCTCCTTCATTGATGGTGTTTTTAAGGTACCACAAATTTAAGGCAGCTCTCACCAAACCAAGAGAAGATTAAGTGGGAACAATTGTTTCTACAATAAAGTGGCAGGGACCTAATGTGTAAGAGGAATACCATATAGTTTGTCCTCCTGCCCTTGATCTGTGGTCTTTTGGTGGTTTTCCAGCTGCTCTGCAAAGCTGGCTACATTTTAGAGCTGTAAATGGGAATAGTCCTGGGACCAGAGCCCAGTTCCATCTTTCCAGCTGAGTACCAAAGCCATGAGTCTGTGCAGTTCAATTCCCTTTAGCTTGCCCTCCTGCTGATGCTTTGACTTTTGCACACCAGAGAAAACAATGGTTTTACTTCAGTAGGAGGGCTAACAATGACTGTCCTGCCACCCAGCCTAGGCAACCACCTGGGAGTTTGCCTCTTTCTGTCAAAAAATGGACTTGGATTTCCTCAGGGTAAGAAGATTCTCAATCCTTAATTTGTGACTCCATGGACTAGAGCTTTTTGGTGAAGGTAAGCTTTTCTAGAGAGATTTCCAAGGGAAGGGTGCCCACAGTTCTTGCCTTTGGTACTGATCGCAGCCCTGGCTGTGTGTGAGTTTGCTCAGGATGTGTCAAACCTTGTATCCCTTCCAGGACATAGGTCCTTTTATAATAAGGCCCAACACCTTGAGTTCTGTGCCATGAAATCCCACCCACGTCCCTGTCTCTGGTCTCTAACACCTGCCTATACAGAATGAAACAGATGTTTCCACACAGGGTTTCCAGGCCTGACCACCTGAGGTACTTGCTGGTCTGACATGGAAGTGTCAAGCAAAATTAAGCATTTCTGGGATTAAGAATTGCTAAAGATGATCAGTTCAGTTGCTCTCTGAGGACCTGTGTGGCACAGAAATTGTGCTGTGGTAGTCCCCAGGGTGCTCTTTCAGGTGCACTCCTGGCTTGTGAGCTGCAAAACTCCATGTTCTTCCAGCTGACACATTCTCTGAGCAACCACCAATCATCTCTTGCTCCTGGTTTTCATGGGGAGAAAGCTAATAACTACAGCCCAGGTGGGAGCTTTGGTGCCCATTGGTAGCTGAGAGTCAGAGAAGGAGGACTCCCATTCCAGCTGACTTTTGAGTGTTTAAACAGCAGTTAAAGAGAGTCACTGGGTCCATTTCCCCAGTGGTATTAAGTAGAGATTGTTCCTCTGATCTCTGAATGCGAAGATGATTGTCTAAGTGGAATTTTCTGCAAACATCCATTTTATTAAAATTGTACTATAATATAAGATGGAATTCACAGAGCATTTTGCTCAACTGCAGATTTTATCTTAAGCGTGGGCTATTACTTTTCCTTTCCCTAGTTTTGTGGTTTGCAAGGCTCACGGTCAATTTATCTCCCTGCAGAGCACAGATAATTCCCTTTGATTTGAGGGGAGTTACACATGACACATTCAGGAGAACAGGAACTTCACATTTTCTTTTAAACAGAAGAAAATAAAAGCCTAACAGGGAATTCAATTTTACACTGAAAACTAACTGAATTGTGGAGTTATTTAGCAAAGAATCAGACAACACTTCTAAAACTGTGATGAACAATTCTTTTTAGTGGTCCTGTTATACTGAAAATGATAGGATTCTTAAAAACTCACATACAAAACAGCCTGTGCATTTCTCTGCTTTTTTCTGGAAAGTTGTGCTGTTGAACTTCATCGTTTTGTCAATACATGGCAACAACAATGTTCAGTGGTAGAAAACAATATTGAAAGCTGCGTTTGAAACTGGATCTACTCTCAGTGTTGACTCCAGCTGATATTATGGGGCCCTGCAACTGAGCAACCTCTCTCTGTGTAGATTTTCATCTTTTAGACTTACATGCTGTAAATTTCAGCTTCAAACTGATTCTCATCACAGAACAGTGATTTTTTACCTACCAGGTAACTAACTAGAGGGAATAAAGATAAGTAAAATCATCTCCTTCCAACTCTGTAAATGTGCTTATAGAATAAATAAAAAGAATTAATATAATGCATAAGTCACACAGGGCCTGATGTAACTACCAGTGACAGCTGAAACACATATGCTTTATTACATGATGCTTTTAAATAGCAGGAGATAGTTCCAAATTTTTAGGAGTTATGAAAGTTAGAGAAACCAGAAAGTCCTTCAGGGAAGAACTTCCAAACATTTTAAGGGTGTAATAGAAATCAGAATGGTGAAAGAGAAAGCAAAAGAATGAGCACAACATATTTTTCAGCACACTGAAATTTCTCTTTCTCTGAGGGGATATTTTATTTTTTTTATTATTTTCTATCCATAAGCACCCTAGAATAGTGTTTGTTTGGCTAAATATTTCACTGCACATATACTTCAAAGTTACCTTTACCTACATATTTCCTGCTTCATGAAAAACACAACCATTGACCTTGTGGCTGAAGGCAAGGGTTAGAAACCCTTACATGTAGATTAAAAAATATCTAGCACAGTGAGTTCAAGTATTTTAACTAATTTATTCACATTTCAGAGGAAAATATGTTGTGTTTTCTTTCAGAAATTTGTGCATATCTTCTATATATAATTAAATTTTAAACTAAATATACATTGGCTTGAAAGTAACACTTTGACTTTTCAATCAATGTGACCACAGTAAAGTATTTGATGGGGAAATAAGGTCCTTGGCCACTTTTATTTCTGTATGTTTTTTACTCTCGTAACTGAAAGATAGCTGAGATGCTTATGTTAAGTTCAATTTAAAGACAAGAACAATCATTGTCTTCGGTAAAGATCATGGATTTTTTTTCCCTAAAGGAAATTTGTATAGATGAAGTCATGTGGATGGCAATCTTGGCTTTGGGTCTGATTGATGAGGAGTATAACTGATGTGCACAGCTATGTGCATCTACTTCATGTGCTTTCAGTTTTAAATCTCTTTGGAGAGTGTTGTGTGTGTTGCCTATGAGTGCTCATTCTCTCACTCTTTCTCACAGCAATGTGAATTGTTAATAAATCAGATGAAAAACTCTGCTCAGTAATATGCAGAATATATCTTAGGTAGGCAAAATCAGTCAAACTTTTGGAGGTGAACTGAGAAGAGTTTTCCAGTTTTGGTCTGTTGGAGCAGCTCTGGAATGTTCAAACACAGGGAATTGCTACCCTTTCAGGTATGGAAATTTCCAGTGGGGTAGGCTAGCTGCTCTTCACAAGGACATGTGTTAGATAACACAAAGCATCCCGCAATGTTCTAGTGTATGTGCTTGGTAAATCCTGCACTTAAGCATCTTTAAGTCAGTCCTGACTTGGACTAAGACATGGAAAGTGGAATCAGATGGTGACTGGGAAGTTGCACATCATCCCTTGGTGTGGTGACTTAGCCAGGTCAAGAGACGTGTACGCAAAAGGCCCTTTTTTTCCATTCTGCTGAAAAATGACTGGGAAGAGGATTTTCTCTTTTTATGTATGCCTACTGCATAAAATATTCAACAGTATAAAACAAAAACGAATATTTCAGTTGGAAGAGACCTAAAATGACCATCTAGTCTCACTGCCTGACCAATTCAGGGCTGACCTGAGTGTAAAGTATGTTGTTAAAGGCTTTGTTCAAATGCCTCTTAAGCACAGACAGGCCTGGAGCATCAACCATCTCCCTGAGAAGCCCGTTCCAATGTTTGGTCAGCCTCTCAATATAGAAACACTTCCTACTGTCCAGTCTAGACCTTCCCTGGTGCAGCTTTGAGCCATTGCCACATGTCCTGTCACTGGATACCAGGGAGAAGAGATTTGTACCTCCCTCTCTGCTTTGCCTGCTACAGAGAGCAATGAGGTCACCCTCAAAATTGTTAGCGTTTTTCTGGTGCTTGGCCTAGTAAACATGGTAGTGCAAAGAATCTGCCACAATCTCTTCTTACTAAGGATGTCCAAAAAGCATTGTATTGTCTTTTGGGAGTTTTCAATAGTAGGATTTCAAGTAAGGGAATGTAAACAGAATTTATCATGAAATGATAGCACCAAAGGGAATAGCTGTGAACAGACTGGAAGAGAATTTATGTATGTGACATTGTCTGTGCATAACTGGCGCATATTGTAATAATCATTACTTGAATTATTCTTTTCCTTTCTACTCGACAGGCCTATCCATTATGAAAATTGTTATTGTTTCAATGAGAATACAAGTTGTTCTGAGTATTTGGAAGCAGATTATAACTATTGTTGCCAGTTCCTAAAATGCCTATTGGGCATTGCTATTTTATTCAGTAAATAAAGAGTTTAAAACAATAATTGTTATTTGTTAGAATGAACATACTTGAATCAGTTCTCGTCCCTACAGTGCAAGGCCTTTCAGTCAGCATTTTCTGTTTCTAGCTGCTACCAACATTTGCCAGCTGAAAATGCTTTAGCAGTCAGGATAAGAAAATGAGAGATATCATAAATTCGTGATGAAGAAAAAGTTCACAGAAATCATAAAAACCATAGAATGGTTTGGGTAGTTAGGGACCTTAGGGATGATCTAGTCCCAGCCCCCTGCCATGGGCAGGGACACCTTCCACTAGACCAGGTTGCTGAAAGCACCAGAAGTAGTTTATTTTGAACTACTAATATTTTTGCCATCTGTAAGGAACAAATGTGGGATTTGCAACATCAAAAACCACCAGTACTGAAATTAAATACCAGACTCTTTAAAGTAGGCCAGGCTGCTCTGCAGTTGAGGCATACCAAATTGCTGGTAATGGATACTGCTGAAGACAGTACTGTAGGTGGTATCAGCTCTTTTAGGTCTAGATAAGGTCCTGTGTATACCCAGCTCTCCTTGGTATTGGTGGGAACTAAATAGCATAATATCTTTGAGTATTTTGGTACTCAGGGTTTTCCACTTGAGCCTGAAAGCCATCTGGGCAGAGCTCTTGCCACGGCCTAAGGAAGCTTCTTACATAGGAAGTGAGACTTGCCAGACCTCTGAAGTATTTTTGTTTTTAAAGACAGCAAAACATTTCTTCTGTGAAGTCATTCAAGGGGCTTCTGCCTTCATCTTCACTCTTTTCTCTTCTCTTCTCTTCTCTTCTCTTCTCTTCTCTTCTCTTCTCTTCTCTTCTCTTCTCTTCTCTTCTCTTCTCTTCTCTTCTCTTCTCTTCTCTTCTCTTCTCTTCTCTTCTCTTCTCTTCTCTTCTCTTCTCTCTTCTCTTCTTTTTCTTTCTTTTCCTTTCTCTTCTCTTTCCTTTCTTTCATGAGTAAGTCAGCCATTCCAACAGAATTAGAGGAAATTAACTGCACATGGTGTTAAACTGGAGGAGGCCTGCTCAAAGAATTTCCATTTTTAGTTTAGGGAAACCAACCTTCCAATGATTGTAGCTGGAACTCACTGCACTTGACATTCAGTTTCACAACTGTCTGATAGCACTCAATCTGAAAACTGAAGAAGAAGAGGGAACAAAGAGGAGGAAAACAGACTTTTCTCAGTGGTATCTCGTGTAGCAAGAGGCACAAACTGAAACACAAGAAATTCCATCTAAATGTAAAAAAAAATTAGTCAAACACTGTCACAGGTTGCCGAGAGAGGTTGTGGAGTCCCTCTCCTTGGACATATTCAAAACCTGGCTAGACATGGTCCAGAGCAACCCGCTGTAGTTATCCTGGCCTTGAGGAGGAGCCTTGGACCAGATGATCTCCAGAGGTCCCTGACAACCTCAGCCATTCTGTGACTCAGTGTGCCATGGAGTAGTTCTGAAATCCAACCTGGGCTTAATCTTAGTTAATTGTCTTCTGTATGTATGCCTCTATTTTGTCTCACTTTTCTTTCCTCCTACAAGTGGAAGCAGCAAAACACCTGTGCTTAGTGTCAAATGAAATGAACCTTAGGGATGCAAAATGGATTTCTTGTCACTCATTGAAAATCTTCTAGGAGGAAGAGAGAGCAAATATCATTCTGCAGAACACTGTTTCTAATGTAGTGTGACTATGCATGACAATAAGTATTTTATTATATTTATAGCTGTCAGGCTATAACCAATTCTAAGATATATTTTTTTTTAAAGAGCACCATCTCAAATATATCCATACGCATATGGATGTGGTTTTTTACCTATTCACACTCATAGACCTCTACTTCATAAATGCTCCTTTTATCTAGTTAAAGAACAGTGGAATACTGTTTGTCAAGGGCAGGGTTAACACCATCCAACGTGTATAACTACTGCTCAAACCACAATATTTCCTTGAAAGTGTGTACTGCAACTTGTCTTTCTCTTTTTTTTTTGTTTTTGCTTTCTGAGGATTGGATGTTGTTTGTTTTAGGAGTGCTTTTCACATCCTGTATTTGTGGTGCAAATGTTTTCCACAATCTAGTTTAAATATCTTGTCTTATACTGAATATATAAAAAGTATCTTCTGCCTCAATATATTTTATTCATTACCAGTTAAGTGTAACAAAACCAAAAAATAAAAGTAGGGCTTGTCATTTAGCCACTTTGAGACAAAAATGTGAGAATGAATGTATTTATCAATTTCTTTTAAAAGAAAATTTCAACAGTATTTCTGAGTCAACACAAGTTTTCCTCCATGTACTTTGAAGTCAGAAAACTGTAGCTGTTGAAAATGGAAGCATCATAAAATCATAATAAGAAAAATGTCTTTCATAGAGAAAAAGTTATTTAAGTTTTTCAAATCAACTGGATGAAAGCAAGTAACCAGGGATTTATAGTCTGGTATCACAATTCTATCTGCTGGGTTTTTACTACTAAAAATAGGATATGTGTACTTTGTAAGTTGCATTTAACTCCAGTGCACCATATCACTCTTAAAGCTTCACACATATTGCACTGAAGCAGGAACTGGGATAGAATATGTCAGGAAAATATCAGGGGAAATTCATTCCTTTGTTGTTATTGGTATCAGCTGCTGGCAGTGTGAAATCCTCAGGGGAAGGTGTACCCTCAAGGTCTCCTGCTGTATTATTACACACAACATACAGGTACATTAGTTACACTGTCTTTCTTCCACACACACCGTGTGGTATTCGAATACCAATTAGCATTCTACATTAAACAGGGAGCATCCTGGGGCTTCCTGTATTTAATTATTTTACTGTGCCATTCTGTCTGACTATATGTCTAGCTGTTCAATTTACCTTGTGACATATTCTGTATGAAATGGTTTAGTGAAGGTGATCTTCAAATTAAACACCATCCCTGTGGGTAGTAGTGCTGTAATGTGAATGACAGAAGCAGACATCATCATCTCCTACGTGACCCTCCTCTTTCAGCAGCTGTGCTTCCGAGTACTTATGCTTTCCCTGTGTCATTTCTGTATTTCTCTGCTCAAGTCTCCTTACTGGGTATTTGCTCATTTGGAGTCTTCTGGTTTTACTTTTCCTGCTTTTGAAATCCAAATTGCATGTAGCAATGGAGCCTTGTACTGATGCATCATGGCCAGTCCCTCTCTTTGGAAGACAGTTTAGTAGCTCTAAATCTTCATCACAGGCTTCAGATTTAGCATGATGAAATTCATTACAGATAGCCTGGCTTACAGCAACCTCTGGTCTTGCCCTTGTGCTGGGGGTGTAGAAGCTGTGACACACCACAGGTACATCAGAGCTACTGCTGCAGATGGGCATGTGGAGAAAATAACACTGAGAAAGGAAATGAGGAAAGGCTTATGGAACAGAACCACAGAGAGGTTGAACTATGCTCTTGCTTAGAAGAAAGAAATGTGATCTTTAATTAGAGATGATCTCCACATTATTCTAATAAATGTGTTTCCCTAATGAACCTTTGCATACAGCTTGAAAAAATTCTCAACAGCTGGCGGGGGAAATGCCAGTTCTCAGTAGCACCTCTGAGAAATGGTCCTTAAGGGCATGCCTCCTTCAATGTCATACTTACTGTCTGTGCTCAGAACAAGCTGGACCTGGTGCAGTTGCAGCTTGGGCACCAGCATCACCAACCCACACTGTGGGGGAGATGAAGGGGATTACAGAGGATGGGTCCATGTGGATCTCCCCTGAGCCACCCAGACTCACCTCTGGGGCCTCAGGGATGCTTTCCCATCAGAACATTTCTCCAGTTCATCCAGACCTGTGGGAACATTACAATCCTAACAAAACTTGCATTAGTCACTTTCTGCCACCGTTCTGAAATAAGCCATCTTCTCCTTTCTCTGGCAGGCTGGTCATACAGCTAGGGGGCCCAGAGTTCCATATTTCCAAAGCCTGGCAACCAGGAACACCAGGATGTACATCCTATATTCCATGGGGAACACAACTAGAAATATCGTTGTCTAGATACCATATTTCTGAGGGACTTCCTGGTGCCTGGTAAACAATTTTTAGTTTAGAGTGAAACATTTATTGCAAGGAGGAATATTTTTTATTTCTTTTTTTTAAATGAGGTTATAGAATATCATTACCATAATGGAAAATAGTTTTTATTCTCTTATCTTTTCCATCACTCACTCCTACACAGAGAGTTTAGAAAGAATGTTTTTTCACATTCTTAAATGTGTTTGCAGATGTAAAATTATTTTCCCAGCCTAATGCCAAACGGGGCAGACATAGATCTCAGTACTGGTCCTCTGTGGCTGGTTTGATGGTTTATACTGATTCTGTCCTGGAGGTGACACTGAAGCTCCTCTCAATGAGGCAGAAGTGGGACACGAAGCAATTTTACAGCATTGAATATATGGCTTAAGAAAGTGAGTTCTGGCAGACTGAGAACTGGGTGCGCACTCAGGTCCACTGTTTTCTTCTGGCAAAACCTTTCCTTTACAACCAAAGCAAAAGCAGACAATGAACAAACCAAGTATTTATGCCATAGAGAGAAGCTGCAGTGGCACACCCTTCTGTTGGAAACCTAAAGATCTCATGGCTAAAGGTAGTTATATCTTTATATAGAAGATGAAGGATGTTATATCTTTAGCCAGCACTGTTGAAAAAGAATGACACACCGAGAAGTGTCCACAGACTAATCTCACCAAGGTAGTTTTTGGATTCCATTTCTTGTAAAAGCAAAATCCCTATTACTTTAAAATTGACAGTATCATCTAAACTTCCTTTTCCCCCACCATATTGTCCCCTGCTGTTTTATTCACCTCTTAACTTTTAGCATTTTTTCACAAAAGTGCATTTTTTAGTGGCAATTAAAAGAATCCTATCTGCTCTTTGGTGAAGGTTTTTGACAAAAATTGTAGAAAAGATAATAAAAACTAAAAATTTCACAAAACAAACTGGACTCACTTTAATTCTTGCAAAACACAAATGCTTTCAAATCTTTTCCCAAAATATTTTGCATACCTTGGCCTCTTTTAGTGAGGTTATGTTGCTGCCTGCCTGAAGGGGCTGCCCTGGTCCCACCCTGCCCAGGCAGGTCCAGATCTGTCTCCACCATGTGCTCCGAGACTTCCTTTGTTCCCAGTACGGGTAAAAGTTGAGAAAAGCACTGACTCTCCAGAGCAGTGTCCGATTGGCCAGCTACCCCGGGTCCGCCCCCTGCCTTCCCCTCTCCCTTCCCCCCAATAAAAGAGAGAGCGCAGGGTGGCTCCCCCTCTTTGGTTCTGCTGCCTTTTGCTGACAGGTTCTGTGTGTCTCTGTCTCAGAACGAGAGCAAACTACTGGCAGGATTAAAGCACAGAACGAGAGCTATATTTCTACCTCTTTGCTTCTGCTCTTGATATTAGCTTTGCAGCTATCACTTGCCACTTTTCGGAGCCGCTGAAGTGCTAGATCGCCCGTGCAGTCTCTCCAGGCAGCTCGGGGCTTTCCAAAGCATTGAACTATGAGCCTAGCCGGCCAAGTGTGCTGTGAGAATATCTTCAAGGTTAGTCAACTCTGTGTCAACACATCACTTAATTCAGGTTAAACCATTCACACAGATTTGTACGGTCTCCTTTTTTCGTACTCCAGTAAAAAACGGGGATACAGGAATACAAATAGCTATAGGAAATATAGCATAGCTACAAATACTTGTTGGCCAGCTGCTTGAGATACCTGTGGTCAGATACACAAAGCCTGGTCCAGACTTCTTCAGCTGAAAGCAGATACTTGTCCTACCAGGATTCATTTGGGGATCTATGGAAGAGGGCTTTGGTGGATCGATGCCGTGTTTGTCCCTGCTGGGTCCCTCGTGGACCTCTTAGGCGGTGCTCTGCCAGCACCCACGCGTGCACACAGTCTCGGCAGGGTTTGTGACCAGCCGCTCACACACACAGGCTGTGCACAGACCGGAGACAGAGAGGCGAGAGGGGTTCTCTGTGTGCAATTCCGAGGTGTTTAATGGCAACACACCCGGAGAGAGGCAAGAAAGAACAACCAAACGGAAAGCCCACGCCCGTTTTATCCCAAAAACTCCCAAAGGCGGGCAGAGCATTTAAAACCAATGGTCTGAGGGCTAGGGGGCAGAGGCAAGGTTGAGTGACATAACAGGGGCCAATGGGAAAAGGGATGGGAGAGGGCCAGTGACCATCAGAATCTAGACAAAGGGAGAACTTTCCAGCACAGTGTTGTAGGGAGAGATCACTTTTAAGGCAACTTGGGGGGTGTAAAGTGGACTTAGCCACTGCAACAGGGATCAGGCACCTGAGCTTTGCCTCAGCCCGAGGCAAATATTTCTCACTAAACCTGGGACATTACTAAAAAATTAGTCTGTATTGAGAAGTTTCTGTCATTAATTTCTCATTTGCAGTTTTCTTTCCTTTGCCCACAGTCTGTCTATATTTTTTTCTACTTCTGAGCCATTTTCATCATGTTCACTGTGGAAACACAAGCTCAATATTATTTTAGTTGAACACAAAATCCCAACATAGTTTCAGCACACTTGAAACTGGGACTCTGCTTCCCTGGCTACATAAGCTGAGCTAGAACTGAGAGCCGCAAGCAAAGTAATTCTGCAAAGAGCTCTGAGATTTGAGCAAGACACAAAGTCCTTTTTCACCTTTTTGACTTTAAGCATTTTTATCACCCTCAGTGCTTTCCCCATCTTGCCAGGGCATTTATATTTTAGAGGTTTTCCCACAGAGTTATTTACTGGGTAATGTCTTCATGGAGAACATTTAAGTCATAAATGGCGACTTGTTATTTTTATTATTCTGTAAAAGCCTTTTGTCCACTTTGTTTAGCATCACGAGCCTTTGCCTACAGTGAATTCCACTAGCACTACAACCAAAGTATCACAGCCAACAACTCACATTATATGTGAGCCTTGGATAAGGCTGTGGACTAAGCCATGCAAAGAATCAGTGAGTGGTGTTCTTTCCTCCCTTGCTTGCCAGCATTATTTAAAAGTGATGCCAGAGCATTTTTCACTTAAAACCTATAAATATAGCTCTTTGAACATGTTCTGTTGTTGATTTAAAATTTAAACATTTAATTTAGCTTCCCATTAAAACAAAATCTCACAGGCTTCTCTGAAATGTAACATGCTCTGAGGCAGCTTTCCATTGTGAGGGAGAGTAACAGCTAAATGAGATTTTTTTTCCTCCTAAATTGAGATTTGGAAATTATATTAAATGGTATTGTTTATTGTAGTGAATAAGAAAGAGCACTAAAAGGATGGTTCTGCATTCAATATACTCTGGCAATTTCTGCTTTAAGGGCTTTATTTTCTAAATCACTGAAATGAAAGACAGGATTGCTACTGATTGAAAAATGAGTAGTACCATGCTCTAAGAGCCCATCTCAGAGCCTGCTGAAACCATTGGAAAGCTTTACACCAGCAGCCATGTAAAAAGAGATGTGTGTCCTCTGGATCTTGTGGAAATATACCTGAAAAAGGGCACTGAAAACCACTGGAAAGGTCCGTGAAGGGGATGAATGTCTGCTCATCTCCAAATAGTGCGGGAGGAGCCAGGGAAGTAGGAAATTTAGATGAAGGCCATGAGGCAGAACAACGACCTCTGCCAGGTTTACCTTTCTCCTGTGGTGTGCTCTTGTTGCCTTTCCCATAGCTCTTTTGTTCACCTTCATGAAATATAAATAAACTGCATTGAATAGACTGAGTTGGTTTTGTACTGCAACAATTCCAAATCCTGCATCTCTTCTTTTCCCTTTTGAAACAGAGCCATCACAACTTGAACCCCCAACCTTAAAGTGAAAATAGGAATTTCTTAGGTATAGAAGTCTCCTTTCCAAAATGGGTGTTCACTTACGGCTGATATTATTTGCCTAATTTCCCTACTCTCAGAACAACTTAAACATCCATCTTGTGTGCCAAGATACAGCGAATGAGCAACTGCTTATGCTTTAATGAGTACAAATGAAATAAAAAACCTACATGCTGCATCTTGTTTCAAATCGTATCATGAGTAGAGACCATGTCTTTCCATCTTGGGAGCCTTTCCACCAACTCGGATCCAGTTCCTACTGAATTTGAAATTGCAGTGGTAACAAGCAAGAAATTGTGTAGGAAAATTACTGTTTGAAATAAGAATGTGAGACTGCATAGCTTCCCAAATAGGACGCTGTTTCCTTTAGTATGTAGCTCTTCAGCAAGAACTGGTAAGCAATGAAGTCACATACCTCTATGTTTTATGTTGAAAAAAAATAGGATTTAGTACATTTCTGCTATATCTAGGGTCTGATTTTCAGAGTTAAAATGATACCAGAATGGAATTTGTTAAGATGAATTCAACTTAATTCAAGACATCTAAAAAGTTTCTATGTCAGCTACTGTTTCTCACAGAAATGCTTCTTCCATCTGTCCTTCAAAAACAGTTCTCGGAATGACGAAAAAAATCATTTAGTTTTTACTAATTATAGAATTGTATGGCAAGTGTTTTGTACAGCCCTGTTTTGCAGCTTTGGCCCAGAGAAACTGTGGAAAGCCTTTTGACAACGTTCCCCACAAAAATGGGTGAGCAAAATGATCACAGTGACAGTAGTGAGAAAGCTCATCCACCCCAAAATGAATGGAAAACATTCATTGCAAAACAGAAAGGGCCAACTTGGTTTCAAACTCAGCTGTAGGTTCAAGAACTCCTACACTTAATTGCTTCCACACAATAGCTATAAAGATAAATATGATCATTTTTCCACTTGTAAATGGAAAAATGAGTTCAGAATCTTTTGTCAGTTGCCAGGTTTTGCAGTTGAACCAGTGGCCAGTGGCATGGACATATCTGCTCAGGTTCCTGAGAACCTGAGCTCAATGCTACAAGTTGTTTTGCACTGTTTAATTTAGAGGTCAAAGTATTTTCATCTCTGAGTAAAGCAGGAGAGGGAGGAGGGAGGAGCGGGAAGGGGAATTGGTGGTAGATGCTTTTGTGTTTTACAGTCTTTTCTTCTAATACAGACCGGGTTGGTGGCTACAGGAGCATAAAGTCTTGAGAATTACTGCTTTGCATGTTGTAATACTGAATAAATTGCTCAGATGGACTAAAAGCATACAAATGTTTACAAATATTTGTGTGCATCTGGTGTGTAAAACCAAATGTGTTTAATCCCAAATATTTTGGAGCATACCACAGCTGTCATTAGCAGTGACATTTCTATTCATGCAAAATAATATGTAATTACCCAGTCAAATCTAACCTGCTCATCCTCATGTACAGTTTTCTTCTGCCAAAGAGCTAAAAACTAAATGATAGCTCCCCTATGTTCCAGAGCTGGAAGCACACTGTGTTTTTAAACAGCCATCCATCGCAGATCTGGTGAATCCCACTGTTCAAATTAACAGAGCACATGACTCACCGCCTTGAATATAAGCATCCAGTGGAGGAAGTCCTCATTTGAGAGCAAGTCATGGGCTGAGAAATCCCTTGGGCACAGGGTCGCCTGTGTGACTCCCTCCCGGGGTCACACGCAGGCGGCGGCGGCACGGGGCGATGGGCACACCTTTCCCTGCTCCCCCCGCAGCAGCTGTCATGGGAATGATCAGCTGCCTATTACCTGCATGCATGCACTTCCCTGCCTCAGAGCACACAGCCATAATATGCTCTGCTCACAGGGAAAAATTTATATCCCTAGTTTGGCGCAGAAGGGCAGTACCCCCTTGCCAGGCAGCCCCTGCAACCGCCAGGCAATTAATTGAGTGATTTTCCCTGCTTTGTTGAGGGCAGTGGGGAGGGAAGGACAAAATCTGCACCATCAGTAGCAAATTTATTGCAGGATGAATTAAGCACAGCCAGCCCTCAGGGATTACCATGCTCACATGAGCATCAAAAAACCAGGGTCCACCAGGCTCCCTAGTCATCCCAAGCAATGGAGAAAAGCATTTTCTTCACAAGCTAGTTCTTCAGAGTAGCAAAATGTCTCACATCCCTCTTCTTTCGCCCCCTGCCATGACCTCCCTAGAGCTAATTCATGCCAAGTAAAGAGAAGAGGCCTTCAGGAGTAGTGTGATTTTTGTGAGGCAGAGCTGTTAGGATGCAGCATGCACAGAGTCCTCCGATGAGGAACTACAACTGTGTAAAAAATGGTTTGAATGGGAACTGATTTGGAAAACCGCAAAAGAGAATATTCCTTTCCTCTGCAAACTGAGATATCCTGGGGGCCCAAAACTTTGAAAAAAAATGCCTTTTTACAAAGCAATGCTGCCTAGCTTAAATCGAAAACAGATCTAGGTGTACAGTAACACAGATCTGCCCTCCAAAGGACATGGCCTGAACACAAAAAGAGGAGATCAAAGAAATCTGCTGGGCATCTCCAGTGGCAGGCACAGATCCTGCCAGGTATCTTCTGTCATGAAGTGTACTGGATGCTGACCATACATCATTGGTTAAGGCCCATAAACTATCTTTAGTGTAGGAAATTGAGCAGAACATGTTTAAACTGCAAAACCAGATGATATTAATGCTACTACAAGCTCTGTTTGCACAGTCTAAGCATTTTTCTGGTGTTTTTTTTTTTTTTTTTTGAAAGCAGATTCATCTTGTTGGCCTTTTAAGTATGTACCTGGCACTTACTGGCAGTAGAACTTTGACCTTTTCAGTGATGGGTAATCATTTGATTTACCATCCTGTGTTCACCATTTAATTTAAATTGTTTATTTAAATACCAACATAAGCACTGTCCATTATCAATTGACAGACTTCTTTTTACATATATAGTTTTAAAATCAAACAAACCTTCCTGGGTCCTGTTCATGTATTTCTATTGACTTCAGAAGAACACTAATCATTTCCCTTATCAGAGAGCTGGTTTTCATGTCATTTTCTAGCTCCAAAAAGCTGTGAGGCAAAGACAAAGCAAAATCTTATCAGTTCTATACTTTGTCCTCACAGTTCATTTCCACAAGAGTGCACATAGCATTGATACAACCTGCTTTTCCAGGGAAAATGAGAGAAATATGTGGATGTTGCATAACAGTTGATAAAGATGTGAAGTGCATCTTTAAATTCTCAGTTTAAGATAATATCATGTTTGTTTTTTGGAGATGAAGTGAATAAATTATGGAGTGCCTGACTATTTTTGCACACACTTTTCTTAATGATTGAAATCTCAGTTCTGAAGATTACAGTGATTGTCAAGAGCTCTGAGTTAGCAAAACATGATACTCCTCCACTAAAAGGGCTCAAATCTGATGAGAAAGGAAAATTTGTGATCTTGGCTTCCCTCGATTTTTTTTGCTGTTAGTCCAGAGTCAGAAGAATGAGCAGAGAAGCAATCTTGGAGCCCAGAGAAACATGTGGTTTTTGTCTACCACAATAAGTGACAGACCACTCATGGCCTGTTCTTATCACCTTTAAAATTTGAAGGTTTTGACTTTGGTTCAAATGAACCTGAATTTGTAGGAGGGTTTTTATTCCTTTTTTTTTCTCCCCAGTTGCTCAAAAGTAGTTGGCAAATTCTACTGTTGCAGCAGAGCAATATGGGCCCACATGTTTTGGGGTCGGAGCTTGGATCCAGGAACTTAGCCAGGTGTTTGGAATTATTGTTTGTGTAACAGGCACTGCTGGTGTGTGTGGTGGATTTTGATAAAACCTCAGTGCTGTTGAGTTTTTTCTTAGGAAACAGGTAGAGCTATTGCTTATGGGACACCGGGAAGTTCCGGCCGGTTGGAAGTTTCTTCGAGTCCCCCAGGTCTTGATCCCCCAGGGATCAGTGGCCACAGTTATAAATGACCAGCCCACACTTGGGGATTTCCCAGTTCACATCTTCTTGGTCTGCAGAATCTGGGAGCTAACTGCATGCAACCTGGCAAAGCCAGTCTGCTGCAACATCCTTCTGCCCAGGTGGGAATGGACAAAGTGGAAAACAGCAAGAAAAGATTTTGGAAATCAATTCCAGCCAGTAGTTTTTTGGTGCTCCCAGCACTCTTGTGCTCTGATTCAGAGAAAGTAAACCAAGCAAACCCCCAAATCCCCAAAGCATTCCAAGGAAGAACAACACTTCAGCATCCACAAGCTGTCTCTTGATGCATGGTGATCTTTAGGGAGATAAATAATAGACAGACCATGGCTGTGTCTTGCTTGGTTTCCTGCTTTTGCCCTCTCATGCATAGGGCCAAAGACATTAGCACAGCATAACATTTCCATTGCTGTTCCTGGTCTTGAAGAAATCATAGGTTCCCTTGAAGTAATAATTGTTTCCATAGAAAATCCCCACATGCAGACCAAGTGCCTGATGTTGTCAAGGCACAGAAAAACTTCATATATATACAGCTGAAACTCAGTCTTTATTCAGCAAATACACTGGAAAATACTGATACAGATATTAATGATTATTTTGAAGACTGTTCAGCT
>NW_008236769.1:9877962-9912115 GCF_000691975.1 Corvus brachyrhynchos | reverse complement strand
CAGCAGGAAAAAACCCCATAATTTTTAAATTTTTTTTCCAGACCTCTTTTACATGTGGAGAAAGATATATGGCAGTTGTATTCTATTTAAAAAAACCCTTGCCTAGCCTCAACCCCAAACAGCCTCACATGGCACAGAGAGATCTTGACTACATTTATAGAAACTTTTAAATTCTGCTAATGTGTCTAAACAAAATATTTTAAGCAGTTTCCAAGTTTAGGTCCAGAGCTGCATGTTTGAGGTCCCATGAATTGATCCCAGCCTGAAAAATGTAATTTGGGGCTTGGAGTCTGTGATATTAAAAAAGGAACTTATTACAGAATTTACACCTGGACCTACAATCTGTTTTTGAATCTATCTCTCCTTTCCCCCATTTCTAAAATTTTGAAAAAAAAAAAAAAAGATTATAGTTTACAGTGGAATTTGGGAAGATTTGACCCCAGATGACTTTTGCCAGGAACTGTTAAAGAGCAAACAGGGCAGAAAGGAAGAAATGGTTTGTTGCACAAAAATGGTGACTCTGTGCTAAGCTTCATGGATTGGAAAGAGCATTTTGAAAGTCCAGGCAAAAATGTGACAAGAAGCCAGTTTAAATACAAGCACATAGGTGTGATATGTTCTGGGGGCCAGGTGTGACTTGGGAGCCTGGCAGCTTTGTGCACATTGTAACTTTGACATCAAGGATGAAGAGAGACAGGCTAACAAAGATTACTGATAATAAAGTCATGAAAAGGTATGGCTCAGAGTGTTATTGCTCTTATGAGACATGGCGAGCAAATGCACTATGAAGGGTTACTTGTGTAAAAGGCAAGTGCATTGTTTGTGGCATAGCCATGAGCAGTTTACAAATGCACTTATTTCGTCTTGGTACATCTCTCCTTGTAAGCATTTACCTTGTAATAACCAGCTCTGAATAATACTCCATCCTCCTGCTTTTGTGTATGAGGAAGAGGTTAAAAGACAGAAAACAATAACCAGCTTTCTCCTCTTTTTCTGCAATTGGTGGCTGCTGTTATAATTTGCTGAAGAGGTTTTAAGCACAAACACAAACCTTCAGGATCATGAAGAAAAATACCCTTGTGTGAAAGTGTATGTGCCAGGCATCAATTTTTAAAACCCAGATCCTTTGTTTATAACCAGGCCAAGCAGTACTGACATCAGCAGGGCTCCACAGGCAGAAAACCAGTGCAAATTCAGCTTTACAAATCCTCATTTCTTTGCCAGTTACAGAAAAATGATTTATTATCCACTGTTGTTACTTTCCTGAAAAAGTCCCTGATGGGACAAGGGCATGAGAGTTGAGGGTACATCTGAGAGAAAAATCTGTTTCTCATGGTTCTATTTCCCACATAAAACATTATCAAAATGTTTGCTGTATATATGCATGTGTCCAGTGTATGCATTCTCACTTTCCCTCCTAGTAGACCTCCTCTGCTCTTGTCTGTGTTCAAACAGGCCCTTACAGCAAGGGAGGGCTTTGTTTTACTTAGCCATTGGTTTGAAAAAGTTAGGTGTCAGACTTAAGATAGCAGTTTAGGCTCTCTTTGGAGTCAGTGGACCAAAAATACTTGCCTAGAAGATGGTGGAGGAGTTGTCCTCTGCAGGTGATTTCACAGACTGCAGAGGGAGTTTAGATAACCTGCAATGTATGTAGCCGTCTGCCAAAGACAGCAAAGTTCTTCTCAGAGAGGCCTGGCTGGTGTTCTGCTTTTACATACAAGTAACAAGTGCATACAGACTAGGAAAGCTGTTTGCTGCAACTCTTCTCTGTGCATAGAGTATGGCTTCAAAAAATAACTAAAAATTACTCTGAATATATTAAAATATTTGTCCATACTGTATCTCATTTTTGATGTCTACAGAGGAAAAAAATCCTGTTTAAATAATGAAAAGCTATTTAAAGCTGAACATATATATATATGAAAATATGTGTATATATATATATCTTATATATATATAAGAAAATATAATTCATGTTAATAAGTACTGCAGTGATTTTATTATAGCACATAATCCAAAATCCAGAATGTTGGAGTTAGAATAAGAATATACACCTCTACCACTACATATAATTTCCAGTGCTATTTGAGTATATATTACACATTCATAAATCAACATAGCATTACACATATATATGTAACTAAATATGCATATCCTTATGCAAAGAGTTGACTGATCAAGCAGTATGATCATCATGAGGGAATGGGTTCCAGAAGGTCACTATGTGGTGCGTTTTTAACAGGTCTGTGTTAATGAAAAGGCACAGAGCTATAAAATACCAAGATGTTTGTCCTTGTCCTGGTCTGTGTACCCCGTGTAAAGCTGCTGGACACTCTGCAGTGGGACCACAGGCAGGTCAGGCAGTGGGATTAGAAAAGTGGAGTGTTTGCTTGGTTGGGCTGGGACACTTGGGTGCCCCTGGGTAAACAACCCCCAGGTGTGTAGAATAGGGTTCTAAGGGCTGCTTTCAGTGCTGGAGGTTGATTGCAGTGCACAAAGAATCAGAATCCAGGATCAGGTGAGGAGCACAGGCTTTAAATTTTAGTGTGATTGTGTGCACCAAGGAGAAAGAACCCAACAACCCAGTGTACTCAATATAACCATGTGTATTTGGCTTCTTTGGCAGGCTGCTTTTTCATGCTTCAGGAATTCCTGTTCTTTATACATTCCATTCCATTTTACATGATCTTAAATTCCTTTCTGGCTGTCTTCTAGTTTTATAATGCAAAGCAATGTCGAGTGACTGTATGTTTCACATCACTAAGTATATTTCATTTGACACTTCTTTTTCTCTGCAGTTCCTTAGATGCCTTAACATGTTGCTTTCTCCCTCCTGGTGTTCTCTGCTTAATGCTCTTTTCTGCTCCTTCCTGGAGCTTCCTTAATTGATGCATTTGGCTATTTGTTGCATTAAAAAAGAAAAGAGCTTTGACTTACCAATTTAAAACGCTTCCATTGTCTCATGTTGTCGGTTATTGTCCACCGCTTTCTTTCCTCAAAGATAAAGGGAGTGAAATTAAAATGTGTCCCTTTTTCAGACACTAATGTGATTTCCTTAAGCATGGCTATTCTGCATAAACTTTCTCAGGGGTCACCACCAGCTTCAAAGGATTTTTTAATAAGCACAGAAAAAAAAAATCCTGTCTGGGTTCAGTTCCTGTCATGTTGGAAAAAGATGTGACCAGTGTTGGATTGATGCAGTAATATTTGCTTTTAGATTAAAGATGTGTTTAGATTGGAAGTAATTTCTCTTCAACCCATGAATAGTGGGAAACAAATACCACTGTTACTGTGAGTTATTTGCAAGACCTCTGAATTTGAGCAAAGTCTAGGGAAAAAAATACTCAGTTAATGACTGGACCCTTCCAAACCTACTAATAATCAGCATTATTCATAATAAACGTTCAAGCTTTTAAAAAATGGCAATGGTTTCCTCAAGCATCTGGAGGATGGCTCTCCCAGACAGATTGCAGTGGAGGGGCAGCAGATGGAAACTGGAGCCTGAGCCTGCTTTTGACCTGCAATCTTGAGATGCAGACAAGCAGTGGGAATTTGCCCAAAAAAGTGAATTAGCCACGGCCAAAATTAAAATTCCTAGGCAGGACTGCCTGTGCCTGGTGGGGACTCCACAGGCACGTGTCCCCAGCCCCAGCAAGGAGCCCCACAGGGATGAGGAAAAGAAGGAGAGAGGGGAGCTAAGACAGTGCTGCAGCAAACAGCCTTTTCATTTCTCTGTGCTGCTTTAAAGGAGGGAATATAAAAAACCCACAAAACCCAAACAGGCCCACCCTGCTTCTCCTGAGCGGATGTGCTGCTGTGGGTGGGCTGCTTCAGCACAGACGGGATGGAGCAGATTTGCCCCCAACCCCAGTGAATTCTTCATCACAAGATGCAGCTACAAAACTGCCTGTGAACCAGGATCCAGCCCTGGAACACGCAGAGGCTGGGGTTGGCTGGGCACTGCAAGGCTGAGGGAAAGCAGGTTTTGGGGAGCCCCAGCTTCAGTCCAGGCTGGGGTGAGCTGGCAGCTACATCCCAGGGGAAAGCTGTGAGGTCACAGTCAGGAAGGGCTCAGGCAGAGCTGGGTCATGGGCGCTACTCCTCTCTCCTGGAGATGTTCAGACTTGCAATACACACTTCAGGCAACACCCAAGGCCAGGTTTTCTTCTGCAGCTGGCCCTAGAGAGCTGAAGATCTGGACTGAATTCCTGCATGGACTTCATGCCTGCAGGGACTGAATGCCTGCGTGCACACATTGACCCCCACATGGGCAAACCAGGGCTGGGGGATGCTGAGGATGCCCCATGGCACCCTGCAAGTAGAGAGGCTGGGATTGCCAAAGGACAGCGCTGTGACAGCAGGAGTTCTTCCTGGGTGGGTTTGGTAGCTTTGCTGTCTGTGCTTGTTCCTTCTACCCTATTGTTTACTGTTGTATTTTCTTTAATATAATCCTCACCTTTCTGTTTTGTGGGGCTGTGAAGCCATCAGGCCCAGAGCTGTTGCAGATGAGTGTACCCAGCCTGTCTAGAAGGACTGTACACAGGAAAAATTCCCAAATGCCTGCTCCTATGGCTGCTTCAGTTTGCAGAAATCCCCCACAAAATCCAAGAATGCTTTTGGAAAATAACAGAAACAAATTTTAAACTACAAGTTTTACTCCTCAGTTCTGAGTTTTAATTGTACCCACATATCTATATGCAATCTTTCTGAACAAAAATCCCTTGTGGGTCAGTTTTCTTTGCTTGGTCCTTAAGAGACTCAAAGATTTCTCTCTAAGTTCTTAGACAGGACTCAATACCTTATTCTATCCATTTTTAAGATACCTTTCTGATTGTCTTTGTAGATCAACACAATTTAAGCATCTTTAGGTGATGATTTGTCAATACTAGATTATTTTGCTTATAACATGAAGTAGGAATACACTATCCTAGACATATGTATGATACTGGGAGATCTTCAGTTAAATTTGCTAGGCTGTTGGGATTGTCCTTCTGTTACTGTGATTTTTTGCTGTTTAAGGAAAAGAATAAACTCCATTTGCACATTTAACTTTAAGGATAAATAAAGGAAAGCTATGCTCATATGTCAATAGTGACATTATGTTCAAGTACTTCAGATGCAGAGAAGATGTCTCTGGAATATGTTTGTAAGATCTCATATGGATTGCTTGAAAATATTAACAGCTTGCATTTAAAACATACACCTAAACTCCTGCAGCATGAAATCATCCTCTAGAAAACTATAAGGCACTTTTTACATGCTTATGTTAGATTTTTAATCTCATTTCTAGGTTTTTCTAACTTAACATCAACCACATGTCACTTACATAGTCCATTTATATTTTAATTTAGTGTCTGCATATCAAATGTATAATGTACAGCTGGGCTCAGCACAACATTTTCTATGAGAGGCATAGGGAGCTATTAGCCAATAAGAAATACATCTGGCTTTAGTGTAGCAGAACTTTTTCAAAGACAGAGAAATTGCTGTGATAATTAAACTTGAGACTCAGAGAAGGACAGAATTTCTGCAGGAGTATTAGACCTTGCTCAAGGACTGGGATCCCGGTGAGAGGGTTTATTTTATGGCTAATAATCTATTGTATATTACTGAAATATTTAAGAAAAGGTGCAGAAAACTATTTGCAGCTGTTAGTTGGTGACTCCATCCAGGTATTAGACAATCTCTTACACACCAGCTTAGGAATCTGTCATATTTTTGCTTACAGCCAACTGAGTCCTGAGCAGATGAACGCGCTAAGCTGTCTGCCCTGGCGCTTCCATACAAAAGGCTTTTAAATTAAAGTAAGCATTCATTTTAACAGTGAGGTTATGTTTTCCCTTGAGGTTTCTAACACTGTTCACTTTCATTGCTGAGGATGTTTCCACCTTCATGATAAAAGCTTTTCTTTTTGTTATCCTTGCAGCCCTTGTTAGATTGAATAAGTCAAGGTGCTACTGCCTTTGTGTCGCTAAAGGGCCCAGTCCCACAGCCCTCACACCCGGCTGCGAGAGGCACTCGGAGAGCTGGGGTCTGGAGAGGGGCACAGGTAAAATGAGAGAGAACTAAATGGAAAAGACAAGCAGTTTATTTGTCTGCAGCTTGTTCGTTGTCACCTACAGCTTCCTCCTAGCGAATGGATGGGTTTCTTTTTAAAACAACAAAGGCTTCTCTGGAAAAACTAAAATACCTGCTCAGTTTTGCTCACTAATTTAGTATTCAAGAAATGTTAGTTTCTTCTCTCAAACACCAGCAGACAGATGGCAGAAAAAATATAGTAGACTCTGGACTCCCACTGAAAGCTGACCTAGTCTCACCCCTGGCTTCATTGTTTTTCTTTCATAATTAGCTTTTGCTCAGCTTTGTCATTTTCATAAGCCTCGATATTCTTCAATTAACAAAACAGAACAAGAACAACAAGAGCTTAGGCAGCTCATGAGGTCACTTCTTGCAGGGGCTGGATTATGGCACCAAAAGAAGGCTGAAAAGCATGTATTGATCCAGTCTGACAGTTCCTGCCACATTAAGCCTCACCACAGCTGTGATATAAAGGCGCTTAGAGCTGTTATCATAAATACCATCCACTATCTTTAAAGATCATCAAAATTGCTTCACATTGTATAAGAGTTATTGTCATATAATTTGTTCAATGCATTTTAACAGCATAAATTGGTTTAGCATTTTAATACTAGTTTAAAGGTCAAATGCAGATAATTTAAACTAACATTTATCCTATGAAAGTTATCATATAAGCTCAATTTACTGAATGTGTGGAATGAAAAACAGTCATCTTTATTATTTTGTTCATTTATCCAAAATCTAAATATAGACTTTTTTTTAAATGTTAAGGCAATCCCATTTAATCTGTGAAAGAGCATATTTGAGATTATTTGTCAACGTCTGTAATATTTAGGATATGATCCTATAGCAAAATAATGTCTTATATTTTGCTCTGTAGAAAGGGGATTATAAGAGAAGAATGTTTATTATAATAAAGAATGGAAATTACAGCTAGAGCTTTCATGATGAAGTGAAACTATTAGGAAGAAACCTATCTATGGATCTCAACCCCACCCACAGCTGGGTGTCTGCTCATCTATAGTCCTCCTGTGTGCAGAAACCTCCCTTCCAACTTGTGGCTCATTGAACCAATAAAAGATGGAAGATAAATGCCTGTTTGAGAGAGAGAAATAAATTACTGATCATATGGGTGGAAGGCAATATAGTCAATAACATCAACAAAGACAAATAGGCCAAGTCTTGTTGTAAAACACACTTTCCCAAGAGGGACTCCTGGAGTTTTTCTGCTGTAGGCAAGGATTGCAAGACACTGGTATGACCTGCAATAAACTGTTCCATCAGCAGAGCTGGAACAGTAATCAGGTCCCAGAGGGAACTTGTGTTCCCACCCTGAATGTGGTTGGGGAAGAGTCAGTGGCCTGCTGGTTACACTGTTCGGGTGGGATGGGATAGACCCAAACCATATCTCCCGAGACTGATCTGAAGCACAGTCAAACCTAACACTTGTGCTGTTCAGGGGCTTGTCTGAGATGTGGTTTGTTCCAGAGTATTTTTCAAACTTGTTGTGTAAACAAGTGTTTGGAGGAGCAGAGGCTGCGGCAGAGGTTTCAGCATGGTAACAGACTTCTCTACTCATCAAGAGGCAGAGATAATTTCTTAAATCAGTTCGTCATCTGATTTGTTTTGTACTTTGTGCTCGGGCAGAAGAGGGAAAAACAGCAAGGTAAAATCACACTTGTTAACTTTCATATAACTTCTGGAGCCAATAGACAGTTTCTTGGATCATTCTGACTGCATTTTATTTGGTCGCAGTTTCTAGGGTCAAGATACCTGCCCAGTGTTTGTCCACAGCTGCAGTGTCATTTATTTTGCAGGACTAATAGTCAGATTTTTGCTGGGGCTTGAGCTGGTATCCCCAGAGCTCCCCACAGCCTCATGGTACCCCTCTGTCCATCTCATCCTCACTGGGAGACTACTCCAGGCTGCAGGAGCTGCCTCCTGGGGTCACTGCCAAACTCCTGCCCTCTCACTCCTTGGTGGCTGTCAAGAAGCATGTGCAGCATTCAGAGCACTAACATCTATTCACGGTGAGGTGCGAGAAATACCGAAACCAGTCACTTGGAGAAGTGTAAGGAAACATCAAAGCCCAGTGATGATGCCCTGAACACTCATTCAGCATCCAGGGATTTGCAGCCAGGGACCTTCCCAGCCAGAGGTGTTCCCCAGGCAGATGACAAGGGTAAGGGCATGAGTGCTGGGCACAGGCTGGAGGAGTTAGCACCAATGCATAGTTTGGAAGGTTCCCTTGCTTCCTGTTTTGTCTGGTTAGCCCTAATTTCATTCAATCTGCATGGAGACTTTTATTTTCGTTCCAATCTTTTTCCTTCACTGTTTGAGCAGTCTAATCTGATGAGACAACTCCTAATCTAGTCTTAACTCTTCCATGTTTTTTCAAGCCTGATGTTTGTGAGCATTTCTAACAAGCTTCTAACTGTACAAATTAGCTAGCTTAATAAGCATTATAAAGGAGCATAACTGTCTGCATTACCAGAGGTCTTTCTGGTTATGATATTGTGAGATGAAAGATTGAGTGCATGAATCATTTTTAATAACAAATTTGACTTACTATTCTGTTCATGAATAGTCCAGAAAACAAATGTTATGTCAAACAGTTGTATAATTGAAATTCTTTAGACTCTTTTCTACTTCTTTTGGGTATTTTTCCTCTGGAGACATAAGGGTGGAGGGAATCACTTTCTTTTTTGGGGGGCTCTTTTCCCCCCATTTATTAGAGAAAAAGGAAACTTGAAAAAATGCAAAACCACTGTCACTTTAAAAGAAGCTCCCAACTTTAAATTTTGGTCTCAGTGACAAAACAATAACAAAAAAATAGCACTTTTACCTCTTTATCTAGAAGTAATAACAAAACAATTGAAGAATTTTATCACATTGGACAAATAATTTAAAGTACTGTTCCTCTTTTTTACTGTCAGTGGAAACTTCTGGTGTTGTTTCTTCAGTGGGATTCACAGAAGCGGGAGTTTGTAAAATTTGCTATTAATACTCCACACTCCTGGCTAAACACACCTGCTCTCCTCTAGGCTATGGTTCATTTTAAGATGTGAAGAGGTGTCTGTGTCACCTATTTGAGCAGAATCACAAGTGAGTCTCTGAACCACCCAGGAATTTCACTGTTTTGTTGCACTCCAGAAAGTGTGTTGGGAACGACCTAGCATTTTCTAGGGTTACCATGATCACCTCATTTTACCAACTGCTGATAGTAAAAAACACACCTGATCTCTTGCAAAAGAAGAAATAGCAGGAAGGATAAGAATTATTGAGGTTTTTTTGAGTTGTTTTGAGTTTTTTTTGTGCAAATGTTATCACTTAAATGAAAGGCAGAATTAAGTTTTTTATTGCCATTTTTCCTCCTGTATCTCAGAAATGGTATGATTCTTGAAATCACCAGAATTATGCAGAGGAGAGGATTATGAGATGCAAAGTGGGATGCCAAATCCTAGCTTCCTTTTCATCTGTAGGAAGCTTCTGTAAGAAGTTAATGAATTTTACTAGAGTTAATCTGATTCTCTGAGACCTAAAAGAGCTCTGTCTTTAGAACACAAAATCAGCCTTGTAAATAACAGATACTGAGAACAATATGAAGTGGTTTCTGTATTAACAGATATCGTGTCTTTTATTTAGAAACACTTCTTACTGGTCTAGTTGCGTCACCATTACTGTATTGCCATCATTGCAATGGTAATCCTACAAAGAACCTGTCTTATATGAAATCTCTAAGGAGTTTCATTTTGCTCTGGTAGGATGTGATCATACTATTTGGACTTCTAAGCATGAGAAAATCAGACGAAATGGCACACTGGAGAGGTGAATTTGCCCATGCCCTTTCTTCCTCCTTCTCAATGGGTGTTCAGAACTGGGGGAGACAGCCTACTGAACTTGCAGAAGTGCCAAATGCTGCTCACACAGACTTTAAAATTTCAGCCAGAGTGTACCTTACAGCTCACTGTCACATTGGTTCCAGAAACACTGAATTGCAGAGGTTGGAAGGGATGTCTGGAGATCATCTGGTCCAACTATTCTGCCCAAGCAAGAAACTAATTTAAACAATGAAATAATTATTTGGAAATTTGGAAATCTTATGAATGTCAGCTGCATTAATTACTGTTAGAAACGAGGTGAAAATAGCCCATGTGCAGGCAGAGATTTAACAAAACAATTTTAAACCTTGTACCTTTCCTTATAATACCCATAGGTGTAAAAACAAATGAACATCTCACGTGTTTTCACTCCCCCCATCGCTTAGAAATGCACGTGTGTGTGCACACAGATCCATACAGCAGTTCCCTGAGACAGACTCCAGCTCTGACCATCTACATACATTCTTACCTACCCCACATATGTTGAGCTGTCACACTGCCTACGGCACAGCCTGACATGCAGGGATGAGAGATAGACAGGGAATGCTTTGAAGCTACCCTGTCAGTGCTTGAGACTGAAGGATTATCCAACTGTTCTCAATAGTGCTACCAGCTGCAATGTATTCTCACTTAGACATTCTTGAAAGCAAAGGGATCTGGTCATCTGGAAAGGTGAAATATCCCATCATTTTACTCTCTCACTGAGGGGACAGTGAGAGTGTGATTGATATGAAAAGACTCCTAAATGAGAGGTCCCAGATAATCTTTGTGGCTCATTTTTTTGGTGCATTTTTTATTTTTCCCTCATCTTTATTGATGAATGAATGTCAGTGTTTTATAAAAAAGACCCCTACACAAGTTAGTCATATTTCAGGCATTATAGGGTACCATGGTTTGGCAGGAAATATGAGATTTAGTTAATAATTTGGAAGTTGTTGTTTTATTGCATTTACTATCTAAACTCTTAATGAGAAATATAAATTTTACTAATTTGATTTGGAATTTATCTTCAGCTTTTTAAGAGTAAAAGGAACAGACCAATGCAGGCTATTTACCCAAGAAAAAAATTATTGCAAAGGAAAGTGATTTTCATTTGAGATATTGTGACCTCAGGAAAAAAAATACAGCAATATGACTACATTTTTCCCTTTCTAAGGTTTGTGTCAAGGTCAAAGTCATTTACACAATGTGTTTGGGATTAAAATACACTATTTTAATACAGAAAAGAGAGGTGACCCAGAGTGATCTTCAGAGTCATGGATCCCTCACACAAAAGACATCCAGACTCTTCACTCCTCCTTCCTCTTGCAATTCTTTCTCAAGCACTTCCCAAGCACTTCTTATACTGCTTGAGCTATTTCAATATTTATTCTGCATCAGCCTTTGCTTTCTTCACATCCTCCTTCTGACACCTTTCCTCTGTCCAAATCTTTGGCTCAAGATTTTATACCAAATTAATGATAAAAGGTACAAAAAATATAAAGGAGCAGACACTGACTGCAAGCACAGAGTGAATGTGATGTGTGTATTTGTTACAAAAATGGTGACCTTGGGAAATGATTTTGTGTAATTATTGACCTCTCCTTTGCTATTACAGTCATGCTTGTTTCTGTCCTGGATATTAAATCATGACTGCCACATACAAGAAGGTAAGACATTTTAATTACTGTTTTTAGTCATTCAGATCCCTTTATTCTGGTTCACATTTACAGTGATGATAATGTATCATTGCTCCCTCTGACACAAATACCCCATTCTGACACAAGTGTCTGTCCACAGAGCAATAACCTAAGCCTGAGGCCCTGTAAGTCAGCCTTGCAGGGAAGGAGAAACCAGTGGCACTGTGTCAGGGTATATTCCAAGTATAAATTATCTTGTTTACCCAAATAAACCAGGCCTGGTGGTAGAAGTGGTAAAACAACACTTTGTTCCAGGCGATTATTTCTTTAAGGAATATTTGCTTAACAGCCATGTTTGGTTGTCAGAGAATAATTATCGTAATAATAAATACTTAATCAGGGAGGAATGGACATAGAATATACCAGTGTTCTCCAGCTTTTTTCAGACTCTTATTCTAAAAGGGCCATTTTATGTATCATCTCAAATGGAAATTTTGCACGTGTCAGGAACTTGAAAAGCTAAATGTAAAAGTAGCACCTAAAACCACTTACCATTATAATATTTTCTTCTTTAGCCAATATTCCAGTGCATTTCTTGCTTGTCATTGCTTCAAACTATTGGACTTTGACTGTTCTTTGAAGTCTGTGGCATATGCTGAAAATTAAGCAAGTTCTTAAGTGTTTAAAGGATTGGTTTCACTTAGAATAGCCAGTACATTTAACTTCCAGCACTAATTCTAAACTTCTGTCTTCAGCAAACTGTCTCTAGATGACACTGAGTGCGCCCCTGCTCTATGTTTGTGACTTTTTACAGTCAGTTATATACCCTATGTTTTCCCAAAATGGCTTGTGGTCAAAGCACATGGCAGTGCAAAGCCATGGCACAAAAAGTGGTGCCATCTTGAGCTGCCAAGCATTTTGAGGAGCACAAAGACCAGGGCATAAAGCAAATTACAGCTTTGGTCTGATAATAAACTCATGTGATTATCCAAGAACTAATATATGTGGATTAACACCTAAAAAATTTCTTACAAGTAAGTGACAGGATTCAAGATTTCTGATCCAAATTCTTGGCAGAATTGGAAATCATAGTCTGAACACAGTGTGGTAGAGATTGGGATCATTTAGTAACACATTGTGTCAGAGCTTCTTTGGCAGAGTGATAATGGCTGCTCTCCATCCCCTAACCTGCCTGGCCCTCTGAGAGCTCATATTGTTTTTGTAGGAGTGTTTCTTTACCTGCTGAAGCAAATGGGAGCCCACTTCCTTGCTCTAATGGCTTTCTGCTCAGCTGAGATCCTGCTGTAGAAATAACTGAGGGTATGGGGTAGAGGATGAAGCAGCAGACAGTCTGCATGATTACTTACATGCATTTTCTCAGGAATAAGCAGAAAGGATGGATGTTGTTCCCTTTAATGTCACTTCCATCTCTTTGGTATAGAAGACAGATTGATCCTTAGTTGGACTTCGGCCAAACTGGCAGAAGAGGATTGGAGGGTCCATTATTCTCTGTGCTCAGGGATTTTTTCCATGCAAGGATATAATTGGAAATGGAAGACCTAAACTACAAGCTGCAAACTTTTCCAGTGTGATGCATCCTGCTCCTGGGATTAACACAATAACCATACAGAGACTTTGCAGTTGTCTTTAGGGCCAGAGAGTTCAGTTTTATGGAACTTGTGGGGAAGTCTGAAGTCTGTTTGTCTAGGTATAAGTTGACATTTGCACAGTATAAACACATGACATAACACTCAAATCCTGTTCTACAGGTATATCCCATTTTAAATCAAGATGTTTTCCTCCATGAAGTCACATACTGGCTGAGGAAGACAGTGGGTCATAAATAGTGAGTTGCAGCTCAACATGCCAGGGTGTCCTAAGCAGAATACAATATTTGAGACAATACAGTGATTGCAAAATCCTTAAATCCTTTCCTAACATTTAGACTGCAATTATCCCACAAACTTAATGGGATTGCTGTCATAATAGGTATCAGGCATTGCTTAGTTACCTACATGATCATCACTCAGAATCAGAGAATCAATTAGGTTGGAAAAGAACTGACCTCTAAGATCAAATCCAACCTTTGGACCGATCACCACCTTGCCAATTAGACCATGGCACTGAGTGCCACGTCCAGTCTTTCCTTCAACACCTCCAGGGACAGTGATCCCACCACCTCCTTGAGCAGCCCATTCCAATGTCTAATCACCCTTTCTGTGAAGAATTTCATCCTAAAGTCCAACCTAAACTTCTCTTGGTGCAGCTTAGGACTGTGTCCTCTCAACCTGTTTCTGGTTGCCTGGCAGATAGATAGACATAAGACAGTTATTCCCTTAAAAAATAAACTGAAAATGCATTGCAAATTTCTTGCTCTTGCTGTATGGCAGGGTTTGAAGAAAACCCAAAATCTAACAAAAGTTTTTATTCACTTGAAAACCCTAAGTTAGCCTGAAGCTTCAAGTAACAATTCTGGGTATAGATGAGAACTATCTGGTTTTGGAGACACCATGCACAGAGGAGCAGAGTGATTGGTGCCACACCTTGAGATCTTTCACTTCATGTCCTAAGTGGCTGTTAATGACTCATGCTGAAGCTTGTGAAATGAAAGTGTCTTAGACAATAAAATCTCCTTTAGCTCTATTTACTTGGAAGGTGTGGGGGTTTTTCAGGACTGCAATACTGTGTTTCGTTTCAGATAGGTTAATTTTTGTGCTTACATCAGAAAAAAGACTGATTCATGTCAGAATCAAAATGGCTTTCAATTGCACACAGAGAAATAATGAACTGTGAACCAGTAACATATTAATTATGAGCCATGAAAAACTGCTTTCTCAACCTAAGCCATGATTTGTTTTAATTTTCTTTTTTTATAAGTCTATTTGAACGCCAAAAGAAAACAAATTGAATTAAAAGATAATGTTTAGAATCTAAGAACTAAATATTTGGTCATGTTTAAGTTAATGCCTCTGTATTTTTGGGTTCTTACATCCCTTTTTTTCCTTGTCTGAAATGAGTTTCAATGTTTAGCCATTTTAGTATGTTACTTAAGTGTTCATTTCTGCTGCCTGTGTCACTCCAAAATTCCATTTCTGGGAGGATATTACTTGCTAACAACCTCCTTGTCAGTTCTCAATAGGGAATGACCTGTAAAAAGTGGAGAAAGCACTCTGAAAATGATAGATTTCATATGATTAGCAGGATTAGCTCAAACGTGTTTTTATGAACTGGGCACTCTATCTTTTGAGTAATAGGTGAAGGGTAATTTTATTAAGTAACCTAAAACCTAAAATCAAGATGAAAATGAGGAGATTTAGAAGGCCCTCCATCTTTGACAGAACTGCCAAGTACTAGGACCTGACAGGTACGATAAAGAGCTTAGATGTCCTTCTAATATCGTTCTTAGCCATAAGCCCCCAGGCTTTGTTCTACATGCTTAGTTAAACTGTTTTTATCTTACATAAATCCTGGTAAGCTACTTTGAGATCCATCAGACTACCTCAATTGCCATTTAAGTGTTTTTTTCTGCACTAACTGCTTCTTGTTAAATAGTTTGACATTTATGTGTCTAGACTTGGGTTGTTTTGATATTGATTTTGGAAAGAATGATAATGGAGCATAGTGGTAATATTACTTTTGCTGTCATACCTAGTAGCAATATATCTCTTTGAACTTCTTGTGTTAGGAGCAAAATCTACACACATGTAGGTCTAAATTTAGTCAGTTCCTCAAAGCTAGTATTCTGCTTTTGTTATTTTTCTGCTGCAACTAACATTTCTTCCTTACATTTCTGAGAATCTTTATTTTGAGGAAAATATGTCAGAACACAAAGCTTCCAGGTCAGTGTCTGCACAGGAAAAATGGTTTTGCTATCAGCTAACTCTCTCCCTCCCTTCTCTATCACTAATGACCTTACTGTGAGTCGGGAAAGCTGCTTTCTGTGGATGCTTAAAGTGTCCATAATAAGCCAATCACTTTCAAGATGTTTACTGCTATCTGTTAAATGAGATGAGCTTTCAGTTGACTTTCCACCCCACCCCCCACCCTAACGTGTTTTGTTGTTTGCCTGTCTCAGATCAAAATACTGGAAAGAGTTCCATTTTTCTGGCTTCAATTTAAATAGTTACATAATGTACAACTAAGATAAAGATTTTCAGGCAGAAAATGAAGAAGTCACCAGTTTTCAAAAAAAACCCTCCACCATGAGATAGGAAGTTCTGAACCATGAGATATACAGGCCAATAAGAAGAAAGTCAACCATCAACACTTTAACACCAATATAGCTTTACTATTGAGACATTCACATCAAATATTGTTCTAATTTTTTATGCTAAAATCTTCAAAGACAAGCTGATCACAGTGTTGACCTTTAAAACTGCCCAGGTGCTTGTCTCAGCTTTTATTTCAAGCCTTTGATAGTGTAAGGATATATGGAGGTCATCTTTTGAGAGCAGAAGGAAAGAGATTTCACCCGGAAACAACTGAGTTAGACTTTTTCTTGCCTTTTCTTTCTTTGTCTCTTCCACAGAGGCTTCTGTTCCTCTGTCCTTATCCCCTTGCTTCCACACCGTGCTGATAATTGGGGCAGTGGAAGTGTGTTGGGATGGGCACACAGGGATGGCACCTGTCTTCAGCTGCATATGTCTCCAAGGTGCAGTTACAGCTCTGCTGTCCTGCCAATAATTAGATATAAGCAATTTCAGAAAGAGCATTTCTGGTCTAAGCAAATATATCCTGAACTAGTCAGCAAAAAATCCACCAATATTAAATATATAAGTTGAGAACATGTAAAGTAGTAGTTTCCCATAATTTCCTGAAAGTGAAGAAATTCACATATAATCTGCCTTTTTCTTCTCTTCCTACACTGTACTATCTGGGAGATATCTTTCTCCAAGATTCTAATTCTTCTTGTTCAGTAGTTGTGTATTTAGAGCTTTTTTTCCTAAATGAGATAAAATACTGGCCAATGGCTGAGGTGTGGCCAACCTTGCAGCAGTGATTTAGGACACTTCACATCCCTGGGCTTGGGGCAGCTGTCTCACAGTGCAATGGTCAGGAGAGAAATGGTCCTGTGGCAACCCCATCTGAGGTGACTTCAACAGGACTTGCCAAACATCATACTCAAGAATGGAGTGAACTTTAGCTCAAAAGTAGTGAGTGCTGCTCAACCATGTATTTACACTCAGAAGATGGCTAAGCATGCAAAACCCATGTTTTACTCAGTAGGAAAATATAAGCACCAGGCCATATTTTTTTAAGGAATTGCCAGTAAGCCTTAACTATTCCACTCTCCATGACAATATCAATCTTAGTGGACAGCTATTGAATTTTTAAATTATCTCTTTGTAAGTGAAAAGAAAATCTCTTGGCTATTTATTTCATTTCACAATGGAAATATATGTCTTACGGTCTCTTCTAGGAAAAGCCAGCCTAAATAAGCAAATCAAACCCTTTAAATCCATGGGCTAAGGCCAGAGGTTCCTTCTCTATTTGCACATATTAATGTGCAGAAATCTATAATACATGTAGAGCTGCAATGCATGTAGATCTAACTCCAGTTTTCACCACAGTGATGTAAAACGACTACCCCAATAACTTTCATGGCCACTGAGAATTTAGTTTCCCAGTAATTCTAACATTTCAGGGCTTAGGGATCATTCAATTATTTATTACTTTCCTTCACTCAAATATTTAGTGTAGTCTGACAGCCAAGTTAGCTGGGCATTTTTACCTAGCTGTACTCCAGACAGAAGGCTTGACTTATTAAAATAAATATTAAATTTTCAAGGAAATGTATCTCTTCCAGGAGTTCTGGTGACTACTTCAGTTTTCTGTAATCCATCTGTAAACTTGATGGGTTTGACTTCACGCTGTAATTGCTTTTGCAGAGAAAAATGCACATTGCCTCTAACTCTGGCCCAGCAGAACTCATCTTTGTCCAGGACTGTCCTGAAATTCCTATCCTCTCTGGGTTTTTCTTAAATAAAAATTTCATGCCTGTTAACTCCAATGCTATTTATGATTTCAAGATCACAGACTGTTCTTATGAAAAACATGACAAAGCGATATTGGTGGAAAACACAGCACAATGTTTCTGTATGTCATGCTTGAGGGCCATATTGAGACACTGGTGCTAAAAATGAGTTCTAAAATTTCACTCTAAATAGTAGGAAATATGTCCTTTTGATATAATTATTTAACTTTACACATCCCTATATATGTACTAATTTTTTTCATTTACCAACCAACAATGTGTCCATGTTTTCTGGGGTCCTCAGGACCACAACAGAATCCAGCTCCTTGTCTCCAGGGTAAGGCAGCCTCCCATCCATACACTGAATCCTGACTTTTCTGAGCTTTACCTAGGATTGTGGAAAAAGCTTGGAGTGATAAAATATACCCTAAACATCTTGGTTTTCTCTAAATTAGCTGACTAATCAAGCCAGTTGTCCAGGCTTGCACAATACTCAGCAGAGAGAGATGGGAGCTTCTAGAGGTCTATTTCACTCAGCTGAATCCAGGTGGATAAGACAGTGGCTGAATTACCCTCCAGAAATTCTTATTTTAGATGGCTATTAAGAAAATTTGGACAACTAACTTAGAATAAATACCTACCAGCAAAAATAAAGTGGAAGGAAATAATTTCTCAAGTAAAATATAAGATACTGGGTGTTTCAGCAATCTGGTCTCCCTGGAGTGTATTCAACTTGCCTAAATTTAGTCTTTCACTGTAAGTTTCCATTACAGTCAGCTTGGTGAAACAGGCATTTCAAGGACTTTTTTCACCTGCTTTATCCATCTGCATTTAATTCCACCTAGTTCCAAAATGTAAGTCACTGTTCCCACTACCATTTAATATAATTCCTTGCTAATGAGAGAAAAAAATCGACAACTGCTCAGTCTGCCTTTCATGATGGGAGACTATTCATTTAAATATTAATATTGGTATCACTCAATGCTCTACTGTTTCAGGCTTTTGTCTGGAACATGTCTGCAGTGGTGACAGGACACTTTCCATGTGTATGATGAGCAAATATGAATGCTCCTCAGTGTGTTCTCAGCCTCTCTGGCTAACCAGTCAGTGCCATACCTGAAGCTATTTGGTTCTGTTGGCAAAAGACAAATCCCAGGTCTTTAAAAAAAACCCAAAATAAGTAAGAAGCAGACTACAATTAATGGGGCCTAGTCCTTTAATGGTAGAATGAATCATCTTTGAATCAGAATGAGCTCATGGGCAAAATAAATCTGTGTCTGTTTAGGGAATAACATAGATATTTTCACTGTATGGATAATGGTCTATTATTGGGGAGTAGTAGAAGAATAAGGTTTATTCTCTTCCCTACTTCTGGGTAAAATCTTAGAGTCGTTGCTGCTTGTAATAATTGTGATATTTTACAGTTTTGTGACTAATTTGGCCTCAAATTATTTTAATGTTACATACTTTTATTTTCATTACGTTATATATATGTATTTTTCGATTTAGTTGCTTAAAGTAGTTACCAAAATAGACACAAATGGAAGTCTTCATTGACCAGATGTTTCTTTCCTAGATTGCAAAGGCTGCAGGGCACGTTAGAAACAACGTAATAAGCCTAATAACACAGTGGTGGTTCACAGAACTTGCTCAGTTAGATCTCATAAAGTCCTAGTAAAAGTTCTAGTCCCATAGGCTTCACTGAAAACCCAAGACTTGTACTTCCAGTCCATAAAATTGCCAAAATATTTTGGACTTTAGAAGCTGGTTTGTAAACACTTGTGAAATCAGCTGAATACAGAAACTAGAACAGAGTCATTAATTTAAAATGAGCCAGGCTTTCATTTTGGTGGCTGAAAATACAAGCCATGTTGCAACCTGTGAGATTTCTGCAGCATCTAAAGGTCAGCTTACACTTTTCCATATAGGAAGTGACATGGTATTGAGGGAGCCACACTTTGGCAACTACTTTGGCAGAGCTTGGGGTAGAGAGCCACGTGATAAGCGTGGCAGCAGAAAAGAGCAGACCAGTGAGGAGTGGCCTTTCCTAACAGCTCATGGTGCTCGTATGGAGAACCGAGGATTCTCATGGCCTGGGGCTTTCCTGGTGTTGGGACACCTTGTAGATCAGACTGTCCACTGTCATACAGCCAGTATGTTTTGTGGCACCATCAGCACATCCGAGGGTCATGGACTTGCTGTGGACCTGTCCATCATGTGCCCCAGAGAGCAATGGGAGGAACCTGGGAGTGCTGTAGCCTGGGCTCAGCTGAGGTCTTGAATATGTCTGGAACTGGAAGCAAGTTTTGGAGATGCAATGACAGCTTCAGAGAAAGAGATACTTGAGGGTGGGACACTAGGCTGAGGAAGAAAAGAGGGCAGGCAGAAGTCAGAGATATTAGCTAGGGGGTATATCGGGAAAGAACCAGTAGACAGAAATGCTACATGAAGATGTACCTACTGTGAAATAAAAACTGGTATGTCAGGGGAAGATAGACATTTGGAAAGAGGGTGTAGACAGATGCTAAAAAAAAAAAATGGAGAGGGACATACATGATAGAGAAGACCAAGAAAAAGTGGTATTGTTCAGGTCAGTGATAATCAGAGTGAGCAAAGGCTGTGGCAATAGGGCCTTGCCCAGAATGTACTGAGAGATGGCTGTTTATCTTCAAAGGAGAATTTGGATTCTAGCTGCCCTTGCTCTTTGAATAATCTTACACTGTCTAAGTGAGCCTCATAAGCGTGCCAGGGAGATTTTACAACCCAGAAATTGGGCAACTATTCCTGCTTTTTAATGTGATAGCAATAAACAAGCATCAAGTGTGGGAACAATTATATAATAATAAAAAGGAGATGAAGAATGTACATATTCCCTTTTCCCGTCCAAAAAAATAACCCACTTTGTTGGAAATTAGACTTTTTTCCAGCAGACTGCAATGATAAATAGGAATGGGTGTCGTTAAAATAAAAATATCTCTAAGAATAGCAGTTCTGGTTCTTTGTAGTCCAGTTGGAAACCACTCCAATTCGAAAACTGGACACATGACAATGGCAAAAGACTCTAACTTGATAACTCACAGGCTCTACAGGTGGATCAACTATGGAGTTATGAGACCCAATAAAAATAATGGTTGGACAGATATTGAGTCCATAAAATGATGGCAGCCAGGCATGGAGTATAATACGATACAGATGTAGGTGTATCGTTCTGAATAGTTTGCACTCTGTTTCAACAATAAAAATGTGTGATGTTTCCAGTACCCACCACCAACCATATGAGAGAATAAGTAATCCATCTGGCTTCAATATAAAACACACCATCCTAAAATCAATTGATATTTCATACTCTTTGTATTCTTCTTTCCTGCACATGCAGGAAGTATTAATGGTGACATGATTGTATGTTACTGCAGTTTAACAAAATGATCAGGAAGACAAGCTATGTTAGCAACATTATTCAGACATTTAATAGCATTTATCCTTTAAACTTCATTATAGTGAATGCCCCAAGGCCCAAAGAGAGTTATTTTTAACATGACTTCAGACAGAATGGAGTAAATTCTCATATGAACATGCACTGGCCTCTTTACAGAGATATATTACTAAGGCTCCAGGATACAAAAATAAGGGGCCGCCACTTCTGTCTCCCCTCTGCCCTCACTCTTCCTTGCAACCACTCCATGTGGTCAGTACTCTCCGGTTTCTCCCTAAGGTCAGAAACAAAAGTCCCAGCCCTGAGGCCTTCACAGCTGTTACCACTCTCCAGATGTCAGCACTTGCCTGTCCCTTGTCCCTCTTTCCTCCTCCTCTGAAAAAAAACCAGATCTATTTAAGCTTGCATCTTTTCCCATGCCTCCCTTAAGAAAGCAGTACAAGCTACTCCAAGAAACTGAGCACGTGTGTAGTATGTGCATGTGCATGAAAAATGATCTTTTTCTCCGTGAGTATCCCCTCCATCCCCTCCCAAAAGGGGAGGAGCAAGGATGCAGAGGAGGAAGGAGAGACCTTGTCCCCTCTTGCACACAGCAGAATCGTTGGATGCCATCAGATGCTGGTGATCCCGCTAGTGCCAACATCGCGCAGTGCCACTGTCACTCCCCCAGATATCCAACCCCACCATCACCGTTCCTCACTTCAATGAGAGCAAAGCTTCCAGACAACGTTGTTACCACTGTAGCAAGCCACTGATAATTTTAAACCATGTTTATAGATCTGATTTTTGTTCTATTTTTTTTCTCCCCTTTTGTTTCATTTGGTATGCTTATTCCCTTCTGTTTCCTTTACATTTCTTCATCACCCTTTGATTTTCCCACCCTTAACCCCCCAGTTCCTGTTCTTGTCCAGTTTTCCTTTACTTAACTACTTTGATGCCTCAACCATGTTTTTTCTTCCCAGTTCATTTCTCTTCATCTCTAATATTTGTTTATTTATTTGGTGCTGTCAGGTTGGCTGATGACACTTCTGTAATTATAGCAACAAGTCCCAGCACTTACTCTATGGTTCTTGCAACATTTCCTACTTTATAATTTCCTTTCCTCCTGAAACATGAATATCAGTACTGATACGTTTGTCACCTTTTGTGTGAGATGAACAAGAGATGTTTCTCTGCTCTCAAAAGAGCCATTTTCTATTTTGTCTTTTGTCTTTATAAAAAGATTCATTTTTGTTGGACTGGTTTTTTAGCAATGCAAAGGATGAAGAGTGAAGCCAATCTCAGGATTGCCTTTCATGGATAGTTTTCTTACTTGTTCTTTTTTTCAAGGATCTGTACTGGGTTATCCACTCCCATGCAGAGAGCTGCATTTTCATGGCAGTGAAGCACTGCACATGTTGCTCACAGGCCCATCTCGCCCTGTACTATGAATCTCCTCTATGGAATTCTCATCTATTTCCCGTATTGTACTTGGCTAAATCTGTAATTTTCATCATTTGTCTCAAGGAATCCTCACTGTTCTTGGTTTTGTCCATCTTCTCACATGGCTCTTCTATGGACTTGACCAGTCTCATATCCAGTGGGATCCTTTACAGTTAACTGCTGTTCCCTTAACATCTATGTTAGCACCAAGTGCACCTCAGATAAAACACAATTTTTCCATATTACCTTGCTCAGGTCACCCTCATGTCCCCCCCACTCTCTGTCATGTTAAGGCTTATCCCCCTATTATGAAAAATAAAATGTCATGGTTGGGTTTTTTTTCCCCCCAAAAGGATGTCATCCTTTATAAAACCCCATGTGAATCCTCTTCTAGAAAAAAGGAAAATACCCAATACCACACAATCCTTCTAATCGTGCAACACACAGTCAGATTGCTGCTGCACCAATCTATTTATATATTCAATATAGAACACTTCCTTATTCTTCCAGTTCTGCACAAATATTTGCAATAAAAGTTACCCTTGGCACTGGAAGCTATTCACTTGTGTGTTCATACCTAGTTCACATTTCTGCCAGCTGAACTCAATGCAAAAATATCCCAGTTTTTATTGCAGTACTGCCACAATATTATTTCAAAAATGACTGTACCAAACTGATGAACCAGGGAAGAAAGAAATCCCTGGAAATCTGGGAAGCTGACCTCTTCCATAAACTAGGACTGGCCTTTCACTTCACTGACCTCAGCACTGGCAGGGTTGCCAAGGGATGGCAGCACCTTTTTGTGCAGACCATCCTTCAGCCAGTTCTGTGCAGCGTGAGCTTGTCTGACAGAGTCAAGAATACATGTATGAGGCTCTATCACTTTTGGTCTTTCCCTTGGTTTCCCTTTGGCCATGAGAAATGACCTCTTCAATTCTGGCCATGTAAAAATATGTATTAATTATTAGGGAAAACCAGAGAATTACAGAATATGGTGAGTTGGAAGGGGCCCACAAGGATCATCAAGTCCAACTCCTGGTCCTGCACAGAACCATACCCAAGAGTCACACCAGGTGTCCAAGGGCATGTTGCATTATGTATAAAAATAGGTATTATGCAAGAAAAAACAGTACAAAAATGTTAAAGATTCCAAACAGTTCGTTTTGACTAGTCAAAAAAATACGTATTTTAAGCCTCAAAATTTTTCTGCTACACAACATGTTTTCATGTTAATATCAAGAAATCACTTTGAGAGAAAATTATAAATGTGTGAGAACAAAGGAATAAAAAAAGATCATTCAGCTGATTTACATGCAACAGCAAACAACAAAGGCAACAAATATGGTGGGAAAATTATGCCAAGTTGGCAGAATTTCACTGCTAAATGTCCAAAAAGAGAAGGTGGGGTTTTTCCTGCTCTTCTTATCTTCTGTTCTAACTGGGTGGTCACATTTCCTGATCCTGACAGCCGACACTGCTGGTTTTGGTGAGGGCATTGCAGAGTGTTGTCCTTGGGCTTCTGCTGCACATTCATTCCCAGCTGAGGCAGATTGTTGTAGGAACTCCCTGCACACCTCTGCCCTTCCCCTCACAGCTGAATCAGAGAAGCAAATGCATCACTCATATTGAGGACAACAGCACAACAGGCTGATGAAGAAAGGGGGCAGTGAGGAGGATGACTGAGAACCTTCTACAGAACACCAAGGAAAATTTCTGCAGAGGGCATCAGGGACCACCATATCACTGTGGAGCAGAATAACACCAAGGAAATGAGAGGATGAAGTGTAACTCACGAGTGGGAAGCAGCAGATGTTCTTCCTCAAGGGCATAAGCAGAAATGTAATTACAGAAAGCAAAGACATCCTATCAAGCAGAAGAGCATTAGCTATGCAGCTGAGAAAACCACAAATAAATTGACAAGTATTATTATTTGCCTTTACATAAAGGAAATAAAGGAAAATGACACAGGGTCATCCCCAGGCGCAAAGAAATGGGCATAAGGCAGACAGAAAGGGCTAAGAGCATAAAAGGAAACATTTTATTTACAATGATATGAGACATCCAATAGCATATCAGTAGCAAAATTGTACATGGTGTACTTTAGACAGAAGAAAACTTCATACACCCTTCTTTAGAGCCCAGTGAATTACTCAGAGTCTACCCAGATCATATTTTATGTGAAAGTAACCACCGGGTCACAGATGTGTCAGTGCAATCTCATTGCATTCAGAGGGAACATGCCTGTATCAAAGGCAACTTGGATGTATTTTTAAAGGATTAGTCTCCAAGGCTACGTGTCTGCAATGTATTCAAGCACCTATACCCATCTCATCTGACCAAGCCAAAAACCCTTTGTGATAAATTAACCTGATGTGAAACTGTGGAGTGTAATTTTTTACCATTGTTTGAATAGCACATTGTTTTCATGAGGAAACTAACTCAAAAGGCACTCATCCTCTGAGATTCATTATATCTATAAACATTAAAAGCAGTTTATTTGATTTTATTTCTTATCAGATGCCCCTTGTGGTATCAAAATACTGAGACCAAAGTGGTACAATTCAGAGTGAAGCTGACCTCACCCTATTTAGCCCCACTACAGCTTTGGTGTAGGTAGACCAGAGGTGGGCTCAAGTCCAAGAGTGCTCAAGGTAGTCCCTGATAGATCCACAGGCAGAAAGATCTGCATCCACCCTTTCCTACTCGAAAGCTTTTTCAGTAGAAAAAAGTGAAATACTTTACAAATCATCATCTACAGAACTTTTTAGTGAATTCCAATCTATAACAAAAGTGTTATCCTACCAAACACAATGGACATCTGCGCCACAGAAGGTATGATCTGAAATTAGTGGAGTTACACTGGTTAAAGTGTTTTGCCTGTAGAGCCCCCTTTTCTGATATTAGTATTGTGGAAAAAAATGTATCTTAATGTTCAGATCTATCTTTGCAAGGTGAGCATTACATTTTATTTGCAAAACAAAAACATTCTGTATGGAGCCATTGAAGTAAAAAAAACCCCAACATTTGACATTCAGATTCCGGAAGGAAAACCGATTATGTTTCTACAAAGGGCATCAACTAACTCAACATATCTCTCTTTAGTGTATTTGGAGTCATATCCACAAAATTCTGCAGGAGAAATTTGTTTTGTTTATGCTTCATTCTTTGGTGTATTGCAGGCTCAGCTTAACTGCAAACAAGACAAAACTTGAAAATTTCACCCACCTTGCAAGTCATAAATCTGGGATAAGCTAAAAGGATGGCCAGAAGACAGATGAGGACAAGGACCCTGAGTCTGGGCAGCTGCTGCTGCTCCAAGAAAGCAGTGCCATTGGTGAGGAAATCATGATGGCTGGGCCGGGAGAGCCTGAGGACACCGAACTCATGTAAAGCCCCATGGACTGGTCATCCCAGCATTATCAGGACACTCACTGTTTGTGTGCAGTGTCTCAGGTGGCACGGACATCAGGACATGCTCACAAAAGCTCAGTGGGTGTATAAAACAGGCAGTGACCGAGCGGATAGAAATGATGGACTTGTGACTGGAAAATTATATAAAAATTTCTAAGCAAATGTGTAGTCTTTAAATATCATCAAGAGCTAAGCACATTATGCTGCCTTACAAACTTCAGAAAAGACTTTTTTGACTATAGGATACAAATCCAGGTAATAACACTGCAGTCAGATAAGTTGTATTGGAACATTGGCCAAATGTCCTTAAGAAGTGATGAAGTCCATTACTGTGCCCTGTTAACCTTCATGTTCAAAAATATCCCCCAACAGCCCAAAGACAAAAACAAACCTGGAGCTGTTGTTTACATTTCACTTCTCTGTCTATCCACCCTATTTTGATGTGCAATTGACAAGTGCAACCCCCACCCCTCAAAAAATATCCATTCAGACAAAAAAAATCTCCAGTTCCATAAAGTATTAAATCGGCAAAGATTATCAAAACAATATCCTAAGGGAAATTTTCACTGGCATAGTGTCAGCTGTCAATCATGCACTTTTATTATCCTTGTCTGGCCTCTATCATTTGCCCTCTATGTGGGTTAGGAGAGAAACTTTACTCTTTTTCCTTCCTTTTGTGGTTTATTTGTGAAATGGAGATATTGCTGTCAGCATGCATGCATGTGATGGTCCCTATGCACCTGAAATGTGGCAGCACAGAATGCACTAGGACAGAAAAAGAAAGCATCCACAAACTTGAATGCTTCTAAGACACAAAACGTCCAAAAATATCCTGTGCTCCACGCTTACTCATTGTTCTTCTTCAGAAACCTATACCCACTGATTTCTAAACCCACTTTAAAAATTGGTGTTATATTGCAGTGGAATGTAAGGAAAGAATTTAAGAAGTACCCACCTTTGCTTGGAAATTTGCTTTGGAGCTGTTAAAATGGTCTTTGGAAACGAAGTAACTAGAAAATATTTTGAAAATACGAAGGAGTATCTGAAGGATCAACTCATTAATTTTGTCACTCTTGGGCAATGCCACCTTCACAATATCAAGACACAACTGTTTCTTCACTTGGAACTATTATCATGAACTACACAGGAAATTTCTTTCTTCTCTGGCTTTAATAAAACCATAAAGTTGATGACTATTTTCCATACATAAAGGGGAAATATATTATTTTATATATTGCATAGGTCTGGAGTATATAGCAAAAATAACATGGAAAAATACTGTAAAAATCTGTTCATAATATATTTCCTGCATTTTAGCCAAAAACCTCTGCCAAGATTTAGTACTTTTTTTGTTTTAAATACATGTTTTAAAATAAAATAGATATATAAATTATGGATTTTTTTTAGCAAATTATATTTTTAAAAGCAGAGTTGGCAATTTATGTTGCCTCTAGACACTTTGCCTCTTATGTTTGGTTGTTATTAAAAAGCATTTAGCACTTTAATCTTGGTCTCCAGTTGTCAACATCACAAAGTCATCACACAATCCCAAACTGCTGCAGTCTGTGGTTAGGAACAGAGGAAGGAGCAGAGAAGTGAAAGTTCAGAGTTGTTCTTACCATAGGTCACGTCAGACGTGGCAGACGGGACAAAACGACACACAAGAGACTATATAACGTCTGCTCACATTTTGTGTTCCTCAGGTTGTTTTTACTGGTTTTGCTCTTTAATGAGCCCTGAATTCACCCACTAAAAGGACAAAATATAGCTTAGGGAAACTAAAAGGCTTTCCTTTATTCTACAACGAACACCATTTCATACTTTGTGATGATTCACCACAACTTCATCTGCTGATGACCAACTCAGTGCTTCCAAGGTCTCCAAGCTGTCCATAATTCTTCTGCTGCTCTTGGTCCTTCCCACCCTCACCTCTTCTATTGTGCTGGCAGGGGAAGGGCTTTTCCTTCCCTTTTCCCTTCAGTCTGTTTTTCCTGTCCTTCTGCTAAGTTCACACCAGTAACCTGCTATCTGCCTATTTTGTATCTACCTCCCTACCTTAGGGAGGACACCTACAGCTTTCCTCCACTGCACATAGTATTTGCTTAACCCTTTGCTTCCATATGCCCTACAAATGCAATCCTATCCACAGGATTTAATTATCCTATTAATTCCTCTCCTTGTTTTCTGTGCATATCTGTCAAGCAGTCCTGATTCACAGACTTGTTTGGATCCACTCAGAACTCTGATGGCAAAAAGTGTTTAACAGGTTGGATTGGAAAACTGATATAAATTTCACCAGAACAGTGTTTTATTACAATATATCCAAAGAATCAAGACTGTGTGATGGAGTCATGCCATGTTGGAGATTAACACTTTGTCTTGGTTATTTATCATCACATGTAATGCATCCCATTACAGAGTCAGTAGCAGGCTGCCTTCTGTAAAATATATTTTTAAATGCATTTTAATATGAGCTGTATGTTCTGGAGAACAGAGACATTTTGTCTGATAGTTGCAACTGACTTTATGAGACCCGGAGAAGCCGATCACTTTTTTACAGGTAAAGATCTTCCAGAATTGCTGTCAAACATCCAGTTTGCCAAAGACACAGTCATTATTTCCAAAATACTCAGAAAAGTTATTAGCCCAGAAGTTCAGAACTATCTTCCAAACTGAGGTCCAATAATCTGATGAATAAAAACTGAAAAGAGATAAAATATGATCGTGCATAAACCCTCTGATAAACCCCAGGTAAAGACAGGCAGAAGTTTGTACACACCATAAACTGAAGAGTGTTTCCTGTAAATGCTCTCTGAAATGTTTACGACCAAACTGCCTGGTGCTCTGGGAGCACCCACACCTATGCATCTGGATGGAGAGGGAAATAGATCTCCCTGATTTGATCTTGTAGGTAAACATGGTTTTATCTTCTGTCATCTGCATGCACATAAAACATTGTAACATTGTTTTGCATTTCATAAAAAAATACTCTTAACTAGGCTCAAACTAATGACAGTAAGTCAACATAAGGGCATTTCATTATAAACATGGTGTCCCGAAGTAATTTTCTAAGGTACCCAAAGGTGAGAAAGGTAATCTCCACAAAACTGTGGAGCTAGCTGAGAAGTTAGTACCATTGAGGCCAGCATGGAATAAGTGCCTTTTAGTCAACAGAGAGAAAAGTTCCCTGGTATACAGCAGGACATTCCAATAGCCTGAAGAGAATTTATAATAGCCTCACACACCTCTTTAAAAAAAAAAAAAAATTAAATAAAAGTCAGTTCTGCAAATGGGCATGAATGAACACCACCTCACTGCACCTTTTCATAAGCACAAGGTGCTGAGAAGTGCTTATTAAAACTGCAAATGCTTGAAGCATGCTGGGATATCCTCTGCCAGATGTATGTGTCCCTTACATCATCTAGCCTTCCATCGGGTGTCCTTTGTTTGCTTGTTTACAGGCCATCCATATGGCAACACCATTAAGCATGTAATAAAAAAATTACTCAAGTGCTTGTCTTGTTACTCTAATGAAATTACATGGTTTTTAAAACCTTGCCATTCCAACTGCCATGTGTTATGAAACCTGAAGCCGACTGGGATGCCATTTCATGTAAAGTTTAAGTGCCTCACCAGTGAATATAATTAACCATAATAGCATTTTATTAGCCTTAGTTACGACTGCAAGTGAAGTAACACGTTGCAAGTCATGCCAGCACACATAAAAGAGAGAGCAAGTACAGTGCATCAGCTGGGAAGGAGACAGCTACTCCCAGCAATTGCCCTCCTGTCTGGCCTAGCCAGCAGGGGTAGAGGATAATCCTTAAAAATCTCTTCTATAGGGCATAACCACTGCCATCAGGAGGAGAGCGAGGCAGGGGGTGGCTGTTGAGGAGTACTGGGGGAAGCCAAAAGCCAGACTGAGCTGCAGGGGGAACCTGCTGGAGAACTACAGAGGCAGAGAAAGCCATGGCTGCTATATGCTGAAAAAGGGTTTCCTGGCCAATTTTGTAGGCTTGGCTTCCTACCTCTGGAAGAAGATGCAGTGCTAACACCAGATGCTCAGTTGGCACTGGGAGGATGGTGATATTCAGAAAGATGTTCCTGACATGCAGCTGCAGACAGTAGCCTCTCCAAATGGCAGAGCTGGAGCAATAACTGCTATTAAAACTGAACAAAGCTAGATTTTCCAGTCTAAAACTTCATCTTTGCCTCTCCAAAGTAATCTGACCATTCCAACCCATCTGATCCTCTGAATTCAATCTAGGTCACAGCTGGCAGAAAACATGAATGAGGAGCAAGGAATGATAATGCAGAGGAGAACAGGGTAGGAAAAAGTGGTCAAGGTAGAAAAAATAGAGGAAAAGTGAAATGATTGCACAGGTATAAGCAGTTGCACCAGAGGAGAGCAAACTTTCAGAAAAAAAGTGCTCTTAAACCCTGTGTGTTACTACTGACATCCACAGGTCTGTGCTGAGGCTGCTGAAGCTGGTTACATATTTTGTGCAGGTAGAAACCACAAGTCTATATGTAAATGGTTTTTTCCTGCCAAGGAAGGAGTTAAAATACGCTGGAATGTATCCCATTGCACTGTTCTGGACCTGGGAATACTCTAGAAAAGAGCAATTTGGCCGCATCTGCCCACTTCCCCTTTCCCTTCTTTATGAGTCTTTCCCTCCTTTTGCTGTACCCACTGTAACATATTACTGTCATCACAGGTCTGGTTCTGCTTACCTGGTTACTACCAGAGAAAACCAACAAAAACAACAATAAAAACTGCTTGAAGCACTAGATATAGACTGCACATGGCAAAAGGAAGCAAGATTCTTGCTGAAAACAGCCCCCACCTCTTTCAAAATGCCCTTTTAACAAAATAGTGAATACTTTGATGAAATATAAATTTAGTCAAGGAAAAAATGTACTTCTATGACTGCTTTAAATAAGTTTATATTTTTCATTGTGAGAAGGAGTACTTTTCACCTGAATGATTCTTAACCTTTCTTTAGGGTGGTGCATGTAGTGGAAGAACTTGATGTTACCTTTGATCAAATCAATTACCAGGGTAGCACTTTATTTTTATATATGTTCAAAACAGAGAAAAAGCAAATTAAGATATTGATCCTTTAAAATTTATTTTATGTAGTATAGCATTGCATTTAGATAGAACCCTGCTGCTAAAGATCTGACAGTAGACAAATCTATTTTAGTTAAAAGTCATTTGACGGAAAAGGCAGCAGGTGAGGGAGCATTAGTCACTTGGATAGGTGAGGGTCTGAGACATTTACTTAGCTGTAATTTATTCAGTATTACAGCAGACTTGGGAACTGAACCTAAATGTCTTGGTTTCAGATCTCGTGATGGAAATGTGCTCTATTTTGCATCTATTTATTGCTTTTAATAAGCTTTTCTGTCACCATAAAGTTCCTGAGAAATAACAGAAATCAGATCTATGTGATGTTGTCCAAGAGCTGAAAGTTTTTATGAAATTATTTGTGCATTGACCTTCAGATTTGTAGTGGATGTTATAGTCTGTCATGTTTTCTGTGCACCAGTGTGACTGAAAAGCCCAGAGTGCGCATGGCACCTTTTCTCACCCCATCTACACGTGACATAAAGTTAGATGAGAGCTTCAGTCTGCTCAACTTTTCTTCACTTTCCCTGCTGCTCTCTTCCTGTGGTTCACTGGGGTATTTTAAAATGAGCCACTCTGTACTGAAATGCAATCTTATGTGGGCTGGCTGCTATCAGCATATCTCAGTGAAGTGCAACAAATTTGGTAGAGCTAATATTTCAAAGACTTCATTTGATCTAATGCTTGATGCTATCCAAATTCCTCACCCTGATAAATCAAATAAAAATTTCTTTGACTCTCCTAACACCATTCAGCTGCCCATCCAAGACAGGGGTCTGTACCACAGAAACAGCCTTTGACCTTTTTGGCTGTGATTTGCCCACTGTGATTATTTTTTTTTTCTTTGAATTAGCTTAAGCAGAATCAGCTGACATGGTGAGGATGTTGATGAAAAGAAGGGGTACAGTAGACATGTCAATATGTATATTTCAAAAATAGTATTAATAAGTAATAATTAAAAGAATAATATATCTGTTGACATTGCTCATTCATTTAATTTTCACTGATAAAAAGTAAGTTTTTAAAAACCCTGTTCTCCCTGGACTCTATGGCTTTTCTTCAGCCATCCAGAACATCACTGCAGGATCTCTGTAAGACCTCCAAACTGGATCTAATATTTACATTTACATCTGAGAGTTTAAAAACTCCTTGTATATTCAGGCTTTTTTCATTACTAAGTAGCTACATTCATGAAATCCTATATATGTCACCTATATATGTCTAAATTTCCAAATCTTCCTCTAACTGATACTCCTGACATTTCTCCTAGAAATATTTCTCTCTGCAATACACATTCCTTTGAAGTATATTCTTAAAAACACACTGAATTTCACACAGGGCATAAAGGGGTTTTCCCTTAAGTTAATGGTGGTGGCGTTAAACTTATACATTAAAGCATTTGGGATGTCACATTGTTGTTTTGTTTCCTTGTTTTGCTTTGGTTTTCCAAATACTACTCATGAAAACCTGGGTTTAAGTTTCTCTCTTTTATATGAAATAACTTTAAATAAAGAACTAAAAAATATTCCTACATTAAATATATTTTACAGGAGTATTGCATTCAATATTTGGTTCATGCATAAGAGGATATATAATGGAACAAATGTTTTGTTTGACATAGGTTAAATGTAAAACAGGTAGAAATAATGTCTTCTGTCTATTGTCAAACATTTAAATTGGATTTCTACTTGTTTTTATATTTTAGGGGCTGTGCTCCTTGAAAACACATCTCAATTTTCTTATACTTTCTTTTTTCTTCCTATAGATTTCTTCCTCCTCCATCCAATCCTCCAGTCTTTTCCTCCTTATCTTCAGCCAATTCTTCCCCATCCTCGTTCTCTGCAGCAATCTGCCTGCTCTGACTTTAACCAAGTGAGCAACGAGCTGTGAAATCTCCTCTGCAAGCCCTGTTTTTCCAGGAATCTTTTCCCAGCTATTCTACTCCCTCACATTCCAAGCAGTCTTCCTGAAATCTATGCAAGGTTTTGAAGTGCCTTTTGGTAGTTGGGATTGAAACCCAAAAATGAGTCTGAAGAGGGACAAATCTGAACAAAATGGGGTCAAAACACTGCAAACGTAATCCTTACATTTCCTTCCTCTCTTATCAATAATCCTGTTGAAGATATCTATTACATTATACTACTCAACGGCTACAGATACTGCAAATTGGACAATTATAAACCTGGCACACCTAAAAACTCAATTGAATATCATAACCTTACCTTTCTGAGTATTGTCTATGCTTGGGGATTTGCTTTTTTTTCTTCTGTGAAAGTAGTTGAATTTGCCCAGCCACAGATTAGGTAACAGATGACAATTCAATTTATATCAAGTTATAAATTCACTTCTCTTATTAAACTCACATTGACAGCATTAAATTCTCAAAAAGATTAACCAGTTAAAGTTTTCTTGATAGTGGAATTTTTTTGAGTAGAAAATGAAATGAAATGAAATGAAAAATAATTGCTGCCCTATTCGGCCTCACATGGTAAGTGGCAACAAAAATGCCAAAAAGGAAAAAAATTGGAACATCTGTAATGCATCTTTGTATTAAATAGGAGTCTCTATAGTGACATGAGTCAGAGTCAAGATGCTTTTGAAAAAACCTAGGATGTAGCAAGTGTTTATCCAGATATGTCAATGTCTGTGCTGTGTAGCATGACATGCCATGTGACCGGGATATTCCAACCCTATTGTCCAGATATTGAAAGTCCCAGTCCTTATTCTTGCCTGTTTACTCCAGGGAAAGCAGACTTCCAGTAAGCACTTAGCAGTACAAGACACAGAGGAAGTTACGAGCACCACGTACTTACTTTGTGAAACATTTAACAGACACCACCTTTCACCCAGAGGTAAATTAACTGGTAAGAGTAAGAGAAGAAGAAAGTGAGTGTAAATCAAAGCTAAAATAATCTCATTTATGTTTTGTGAGTTTTTTGAATTAAAAAAAACCAGACAAGCAAACAAAACCAGCTACCAAAAAAAAAAAAAAAAAAAAAAAAACCAAAAAAAACCCAAAAAAACCAAAAAAACATGGAAAAATGAGGAATTCCTTCAGTGGGAGATACCAGAGAAACGCCTTTAGGTGCCCACAGCTCTCCCCCCTCGCAGGAGTGCCCCAGGGGTGGAGAGAAACAGGAAATGAACCACAAAAATACAGAATAAACCCCCCCCCACCCCCCAAAAAACAACAGATGGTGTCGG
>NW_008236769.1:9846560-9877574 GCF_000691975.1 Corvus brachyrhynchos | reverse complement strand
AAAAAAAAAAAAAAACCCAAAAAAACCCCAAAAAACCCAAAAAACCCAAATCAAAACCAACAAACCACCCAGAGAAAAAACTCCCCAAACAAACCCACAGCAACTATAAATATATGTGATGGCAGTGTGTGTGAAACAGGACATTCACAAACTAAGGGAGGACTGCTCTTGCCTTTCAATGCATACTCAAAGTGGCTCACTTAATTTCCTAGAAAATTTCTTCACTTATGTGAATATTTCCAAACACAAGTGTACTCATTTTCCAGGGAAAGTTAAAGGATGTGTAATAAAACCCAGACTCATTTCTGAAAGGAAACTGGCTTGTTCATAGACTGAAAATATGCCTTGCATTAGGGAAGTGTGATCATTCTCAAGTTTGTGACTTCCACGAAGCAAAAACTCCAAACTCCCAAATCCTGTTTGCAAAGTGGAAAGAATAGGACTTTCCATACTGGATCAAACCAGAGTCCTGGGTAGTTCAATATCCTGTTTGTCACTGTCCAAGAGAGCAGCCTAAGAAGGCAGAACTCCCCCAGGGAGCACATTTCACACAATCTATCCACCCTCAGTTAATTTCTAAGGGTAATTCTAACTTCTAAAGTTGGAAATTGAAAACAAGCTCTTAAATTAAGAGCTTTTGTATAAGATTCAGAATTTTTACTATATTTGCAAGACTTCTACTGAAGGTATTTTTCTATACTTCTGCTACCATAAGGTTGTAAGTCACCCTTGCTTAATTTGTTAGTAGTGAAGTGTGTGAAGACACATACATTATTTTAAGATTTGTAAGAAAAAGTTGCCACAAATTACTCTAATCATCTTGATATCTGTAACCAATTAAAGCATTTCACTCATTTCTACTGATGGGTCTGAAATATTCAGAGAGGGGAAAAAAAAAAAAAAGAGAAAAATCTAAAAAAGGGCAGAAAAATATTACCTGGTCAACAGTTAAGCAATTAAAACAACCTCCATGTGGTGGGGGTGCAGCTTTGTGATGCACAAATGTGTGGGGCGGGGGAGCTGTGCCACAGGGCAGGTACCAAGCGCTGCTTGACGGGACAGGGAGATGGTTTGTCACTGCCACAGTGACTGAGAGCTGAAAAACGTCTGTGACTGGCAGTGAAGCATTAAGAGCCACAGCCTACCTGCAAGTGGCCTGAAGCTAATGTGAAATGGCAGCTGAGAGCAGCTCCATACAACTTTCTCAGCCTCCCTAAGTAATTGGTAACCTCTGAACCCCGCTCACATGAGTAGCTGGGGGGAGCTGCTCCCAGATAGGCAGAGAGGTCAAGCCAAAGCCTGATTGTCTGGACCTTCAAACATGTGACCTTCTTCCTCAAAACTTTTATTCTCACACCTCAAGATCATGCCACTGGCCTCCAGAACTGCACTTTGGTCGGGGCTTGGAGTGCTTTGTTTACCTTATGTATTGAGCCCAATCAAACGTCCTTGAACTGTACAGTATCAACTTTTCCCAGGTCCTTTTAATTTGGGCAAAGAGAAACTAGCCTGTCTTAGCAAACTTCTATTTTACTTAGTGCTGATCTTGGACTTTTGCAGAACTGACAGTATCACTAATCTAATCCTGATGTCTGCAATGAGGTTTAACACTTGAAACATCCAAGTGAAGTTTAACCGGAGCTATTTGCTGAGCTTTTAGGTCCAACATTTTTCTGGGGCATATCCAGCTTTTAAATTGAATATGACAGAATGTCCTGATTAGCCCAGTGTTGTGAAAAGTGGAATCAAAGCCTTATTTCAGGCTGCTACCAGGTACTACAGCATTCCTAATCACACTTAACATTTGATCATGCATGCGCTAAAATTTTGCCAGGCCTTTTGAGATGCCAAACCAAGACTTTGTTTTTTAAAAAGAAAAGTGAAAGAATGGATGTCAATAGCTGTTTATTTTTAATGAGATTTAAATAATTTTATTTGGACAAACATCCAAGTATTCTAGTTGCAGAACATATTGGTTATTTCTTCTATATTTCCACTAGCAGCATTTACACCTCACTGTCTGATCATGCTCCAATTTTCCAGCTATGGCTTTGTTACTTGTTTTTCTCTGCTAGAAACTCTATTGTTGTCAAGCATCCCTGACTCTGGATCATAAATATCTCATTTCCCCTTAATAAATAAGAAGGCAGCTTGGAGGCTGTTATTGCTATTTCCTTTCTACCAATTCATCTGTTCTACTATCAGTTTCTTTTACTGCATTTTGATTTCTGTTTTGGTGGAAATAATTTCCAAAGCAGGCTGCTAATAAACTGGCAAAGGGCCTGCTCACAGTGGTACTAAGAATAACTCTTCTGGCATTCTCTGATATTGAATTTCACATAGCAATCACTGGAAAGCCCTAAAATTGTTGCAAGTTTTACCAGTATGAAAGGACTTCCCAGTACTCCAAAAATTTGGTACTCACTTAACCTAGTCAAATTCTTTTACAGTTTAGAAAGCCAGCTGCCTTGCAGTGACCGTCAATTTTATTGTACAAATCAATTTGTCTCCACTGACGGAAAATAATTGCAAAGCAAACAAATTATCCATGCTACATTGAACCCTATTCACTCTGGGGACGCTGAGCTTACAGCTTGAGAAGATTTTCCTCTGCCTGTCTCAGAAGTAGAGCTTGTTATTAAAAAAACCCCAACAAAACATAAAAAAATTGTACTGCTTTTACTCTTACTGCTGCCGGAGATTTCCAGTATATTAATTTTGCATTTGTCTGGGCATTAAGATGCCATTATGTGGAACTTTCCTGAGTACATTTAAATCCCAGTATATGATATGGCTTTATATACTAAATTTTCAGTACAAAGAGCACTGTTGTCAAAAGTGGAGGATTTGGAAGTGCTTGAAGGCTTACAAAGTCACTTAGGATCTTATGTAAAAGCACAGTCCAGTGGCTTTCTATATAGGCCAATATCCACAGAGGGATTTAAATCCCTGAATAGACTGGAGGGTTGGAGTGCATTTGCTCAAATTTCACTCTTCAAAACCACCACCCTCTTTTCATCTGCCACTGCAAACGTTTACATTCTGTCAACATGTCTAATGCCCCATGAGTTCTGCTCCTGCCAACCTCCCAAAGCTGCTCTCATGGGGGTGAGGGTCTGGCAGTCCTGCTTGGAAGGTGGAGAACATCAGCCTGGCCTCTACAGGTGTCATTTCCCAGCAGACACCTACCAGTAACTAGGCTTCCCCAGCAAAGGTGGACAGCCCCTGGAGCAGGTCCCAGCTGGATTGTCCTTACTTGAGCAATGCCATCTTCCTTATCTCTCCCTCTGGCATAACAGATATTTAAGTACTTCCATGAAAAGTAGATCAAACTAAACCCTTCTTCAGGAAGACTTTCAGACATGTTTCACCCACTCCTTCATATCCCTGTGAAGCCTCCCTGAGAACAGGGTAGTGCTCAATGCAGCAGCTGCAGTCAGCTCCAGGGAGGGTTCAGATAAGGCCAACACCAAATCCCAGTAAAACTGAAAAAAGAGGGACCTACCTGTAAGAAAAGGACTGCATGTAAGCCACAAGGAGAAGGAGGCACTTCTTCCACCTGGGAAAACCACTGAGCTGTTGAAGGAAATATTTTGTGCCTTCGTCACTCCCTAAGGAGTTGGAAAAATCCATGATTAAAATTTCCTTACCTTTGGTAATTCAGGTCATAGAATCTATGGATCATGAATGCCAGGTCATAATCCACGTCCATCTTCAGACCATGTAGCCTTTACAGGTTCTTGTTCTAAATTCACTGAGTAGAGAACTCAGTGCCAGGCTTGCAGAGCCATCAAATATCCAGTGGATAGCAAAAATGTGGTGGGAAAACCTCCCATTTTCATATATATACACACACTTTTTTTTTGACTTCCACCTGTTTGATTTCAGGTGCTGGAGGTAAATATTCCCCTAATTTGAAATACTTCCTCATTTTCTTTTCCAGAGGTGGAGCTTCTGTGGGGCTATTTATTTATAACCAACATTCATTGGTATGGCAGAATAAATCCCTAGGTACTTACATTGTGTTGTGATATCAGTAAATTTTGAAAGGACAATAGGATCCCCTTACCTATTTTTAAATAAAAATGAGCTATATATAAGCAGGACTTATACTTCCAATTATTCCAGTCTGTGCCAAGGATCCCCTGGGCAGTAACTTTTTGTCCTAGTAAACCAGCCTTTGAGGCTGCATTTCATTTCAAAGGTAACTATTTTATTTCACTGCCTCAGCATTTCAAATAGAAGAGACGCAGCAGTTAAGTTACACTTTTTCCCAAAGATGACATTGAATGCAGTATTTGATGAAATATATCCCACATGACTTCCCCTTTCAAAGGTGGTGTTTCTAAGAAATGGGTCTTGTCATTCTAAGTGAATATTACAGCCTATTTTACTTTCTATTTTTCTTTATCATTTATTGGAAGATTTTAGCAAAATTTATCCACTTCTATTGATGTAAATTTGTCAGGGATAGGTTGGAAGAAATTTTAAATTTTGTAAATTTTGGAAATAGGCACTCATTATTAAAAAAAAAAGTGTAAATTTACCTCCACTGAGGAATCAGTTATGGTAAAACCCCCACTTCTTTTTGACTCCATAAAATCTACATGAAAGAGAAGCCTTGGGAAAGCTCTAAATGCACAAAATGAGGCATGGACTGGGTTACAGCTTCCTTCTTATGTGTCAAACCCAACAAACCTTCCTCAGTTCCAATGCTCATCAACCACCTCAAGCTACTTACCAGACATGAAAGAAATAAAGAGGCCAAGAAGTCAGTGAAGGGAGTTACAAAATACTTGGTAGCATACAGCCTAAATTCTTTAATGACATTTTTAATAAATGTTCTTTCTGCCAAATGTAGTTTGCTTCACCATCAGATCTGTCCCCATTAATTATGCATAATGCCACTTCAAAATTATTCTTGTAAAGAACTTTCTTAATAGCAGATATCAGCTTTGTTCATTGCTACAGAAGTCTGTAGAGCTGGTTTTTTTTGTGAATGTATGGTGTTCTTTATCTGAACATTTGCAATTTAAAACACCACTAAGAAATATGAGAATTCCCGCCAGAAATCCATCCCGAGAGAGGCTAAAGTCAAATCACTGGAGACACAGCTCCTTGATCCTGACCTAGGAAGAACGTTGCCCAATCTACTCTGTGATGAGAAAATATTTGAAACAGGGACAAATTTCTCATTGACCTCCTCTTCCCCCACTAAGCTCACATTCTTCACCTCCACTTCATAACTTTTCATGGAACCAGAAGAACAACACGTATTTTCTCCATATGTTTCTGCTCAAACTCTAGTTCCATTTGTGGAGAGGTTAACTTTCCAAATAAGAAGGGGCAAAAGTATAAACTCCACATTTGTATAAGAAATAAGGGGCAAGAGCATAAGCATTCAGATGCTTGCAGGAGTAGAAGGTCTGAAATAAACCAGATATATTTTCTAAACACACTTTTCATGAGATTTCCAGGAGATTCTTCAGCTCCCAAAATAAAGTGAAATATTTTTGCCTTTATTGAAATGTGCCACTTTCCTGATGAAATTTTGGGAAGTTCCGGAAATTAACGTCTGTGAGGAAAAAAAAATGTGGGAGGGGAAAAAAAAGCCAAAAAGGTTTGTTTCACCCATGCATTAACATCCCAGAAAAGGTTCACAAACAAACTTTACTATTACTGTAAGTTAATTGTGAATATTATATATTAAAAAATTATAGATTAAATATCATAGAATAAATCTGGGCTTCTACTGAGCACTTGAGAAGAGTTTCTGAGCATCAGATATTTCTCTCTTTTTTCATCTCATTTATCTGCTAAATACTAAAAACATTAATTATGTGGTTATCATAACATGATGAAGTAAAAGGAACCAAGATGGGCCCCACACTCAATCCTGTATAAAATAAACAAACCGCAGCTAGGCAGATGGCACATTTGGGACCTGACTCTGCCCTGTGAAGTCATTTACTGTCCCAAAACTCACACAGCAATGTCTGCATGGTCTTTGTCATCAGTTTAGCACAAACACTTTAAAACTACATTTTTGCTCAAACAGGTACAAGCCTGTTTGTCATGGTCATGCTTCCCGGGCTCTGTACACAAATTTCTGAAGCACGACTTTCAGATCAGCACTGATTTAACACTCAGGTAACTCCTTCACCTTTAATGTCTTTCCTCCTGGTTCCCACCTACTGCTCTGAGGGATGAGGAATCCCATTGCACTCATTTAATGTTTCATTGATTGCACTTTAAATCTGCAGTATAGCCATGCACTGCTGCTGGGAGGACAAAAGGAAACACTGTATTAAGATAATATTGATTCATTTAACCAGAATAAAATGAAGAAAAGGTCAAATTGGGGCAAAGCTAGTGCAAGGAAATACATCCCTGGCAGTTAACTGTTGAGATTCAGCTTCCAACAGCTGCAGAAAGGGCATGGAAAGAGACTCTCCAACATTCACTAAATGTGCCATTACTGTGGAGTCATCAGACTGCCTCGAGTTGGGTTTTGTCCCCTAGGCAATCATCACAATTAATTGGGCATGCAATTTATCATAGACTAATTAAGTGGCTTCTACTGCATTTATCACTGCTTGTAAAGTGAAGGAGATCATTCTGACTTTTAATTTGTAACAGTGACAATGAGGTTTAAGGATCATGATTCATCACTTCTAGATGGATTTTAGATTCCCTGCAACTGAGCACCCTTGTGCCCAGGAGGGAGCAGCACTCCATAACAGTGCTCTGGGGCAGATGTGTTTGCATTTGCAAGAGTATTCAGGTGGTATCTGCTGTAAAAGTCCTTGATACACATGGATTTGTTGGAATTTGTGTGCTTATGTGCTCATGCAATTATTTCTACTTGCCACTTGACTTTTGGTCAATTAAAATTTGAGAGATGGAGAAAGATCTCAAAAGAAAGAAGTCCTGCTAAGGCTCCTACTGAGAAGGTGACTTTACAGTAAGTTTAGGCCTGCTTGGACATGGGGGATCTTCTTGGAAACTCTACCTTGAGTCACAAATCAATAGGACACCAGGCATCCTTGGTTCCTATGCTCACAGATTTATGTGTACACACCACTGCTCCTCTGTGCTGCTACAACTTTCTGTTGCCACCAGGATATTTGCTTCACTCACGCTGATCTGGGAGTCATTTTACATTTTACATTTACATTTACTTAAAGAAGATAGCAATTTCAAAGGAAACCTCATTTGAACCATACTTCATATTTAGAGCTATGTCACTTTTAAAGACAGGGCAGATTTATGTGTACACACCACTGCTCCTCTGTGCTGCTACAACTTTCTGTTGCCACCAGGATATTTGCTTCACTCACGCTGATCTGGGAGTCATTTTACATTTTACATTTACATTTACTTAAAGAAGATAGCAATTTCAAAGGAAACCTCATTTGAACCATACTTCATATTTAGAGCTATGTCACTTTTAAAGACAGGGCAGATCAGGGGTGCTTGTGTAGTCATGGTGGGATGTGGTTGCTTCTGGAAGGTGTTTTTTTCCTTTCTCTCTGCTGGCTTATTCCTACTGAAGTTGCTAGTTAAACCAAGAGCATTCACATTTGGATGCCTTTTCTGATGTAACACATCCAACAACTTTGAGCCAGGGTAGACATCCCAATCTCACCACCGCTGTCTAAGGAAATAAGAACTGAGCCAACATCTTGGCCCACCACTCCAAGGTCAGTGTTGATGTAGACAGTCAGATACTTGAAAAGCACCAGGAACATGTGTACAATTTTTTTTTTTTTTTTTTTAATATTCCAGAGTTTATCTGTGTGGAATTGTCTACAGAGAAATGAAATGCATAAAGTGCTGAAGGGTGGAGGAATTTGAATCCAAGTTACTACAATAAGAAATCTGTTCAGTGTTGTTTCTGTAACTGGCATAAGAAGCCAATCTTCTCCAGCTAGACAAGGCAGCTTAGCTACTCCATTCGATTATTAGGGCATCTTAGCAAATACTCCTGAGTCCACATAATGACTACTCCCATATGCTCCAAAGGGTTGTGTGGCCTCTTCTCTCAGTCTGCACACTGCAAGGTTAGCTTTGCACATAGAAAATCAAGATTACAAAAGCATTCCTCAATAAGGAGACATTTCCCATTTGGTCCTCAGCTCCTCATTGTATTTCCCACCCACTTAGCCACAACATTTATTTTTATAAACCAAACTGTCAAGAGCATGCCTGCACCACCCTTTTGCATTTTTAGCATGGATTAAATAGAAGAAAACTGTCTTGTGCTATGCCAGCTTCAAATCTCTGCATTTATGTCCCCATTCAAGTAGATTATCAGTCATGGTTAAGGGTGGAGGATGTATTTAATGGTATAGCTATACTCCACACTAATATGCTGAGTGGTGATAAATTACCCAAATTACCTTTAAGCCCAAGTACATGTGGACACTGGAAATTGTCTAGCAAAGCTGCATTAAATTCTTCAAAGTTTTTGTTCCCCCTCACTTTTTGACACGCCACAAGTTTCTCAATTTTGTGGCAGCAGAAGAGCTGAATGGATATTAGCAGCAGCAGGAGGAAAGCAGAAGAGTCCTTGATCTTTACTCAAGATGTGTCTTTAAAGAAATATAAGACTTAAAGTTATCACACTGTCTAGTGTAGCCTGAAAGCTTTCTCACAGTCTAGGGGCGAAGATGCCAGATCTGCTTCATGTCCATCTTTTGCCAAAATCCAATAGCCCATTCCTACTTAAGAAAGCATTCAAACTGACATTCAGTGAGGGGCAAATGGCCAGTTCCCGCCAGAGAGATTTCTGCACCACAGTTTCTGAAAGCTGTCCCTAGTCTGAGTAGTGGGGCTTAGTTTTATTTAGGTAGTAAATTAAAACATCATCTTAATAAAACTAAGAACATTAAAATATCTGCAAACTATGAAAATCACTCCATTGGGGTACAATTGGAGCAAAGTACTTGACAAGAGTTTAACGTGAAAATTGGCATTAAATACCTCATGTAGACATCCACTGCTGCATAATATCTTTGAGGGATTATTTTAAAGGAGACACTGTTTTTTATTCATTAAAACTGTATGTCTCTATATAAGATTACAAGATTTCCACCAGTATCCTTTACTGCATTTCTTCCCATAATGGAGAATTTCTGAGAAATTCCTGAGCAGCCAGATCTTTCAGAGGAATGAGTGTACCATATTATGCTGCTGTTGTTTCCCACCAATGAAGTGGGCAGAGTCTGAATAAGAGGAGGGTGGAGGGAGAAGAAGCAGGGAAAGCACTGCCAAGCAGTGTGGACCTGCCTGAGAGAAAGTGTGGGTGGTGTTACCTTTAAGAAGTCTCTCCTCTTACTTTAACTATATACAAGCAGTAATGAGATACACTTGAAACTGGACACCTGGATTATGTAGAAAATTATGTAGGTGTTCGTGATTGTGCACACAAACTTAAAGCCTAAGATCTTCTACAGAGCAGATATTTCAGGTCAGATTATTGTCCCTGTATCTAATGGATGCACTTATCTATTTGATTTTTCAGCCTACAGTGACCATATTTGTGTGAAGAAAGCTAAGCATCTTCAGGAACTTGTCAAAGAATAGCTGCAAAAACAGCGGCCACTGTACCTTTGCTAAAAGAAAACTTGATTGTACAAACGTAAGTAACGCAATGGAAATATTGTTCTTTATGGCTCCTTCCCTGTGTCTTCTGAACATTTCTACCTGTCAAATGCTTTTCCAAACAGTTCTTTAGGGTCTTCACGAGACATTTGAAAACATGCTTCTTGATTTGTAAAATCTTCTGCATTCAGACTAAGTGCCAGTCAAAAAATATCGTTGTAAGTCACAGACACTTAGGTCCAGTCTCTTCTTTTTTTGATTAAACATAAATTAGGTGGAGCTCTGCCGTCTTATCAGTGCATGCAAACATCATACTGGCAACAGGGTTTTGGTAGAAGTTTTATGAATAAACATATATTTCTACATGATAAACTAATGTAAAAAGGACTTGAAATGGCCCTGGGTAGAATTTTAGTATCCTTTAAGGGATGAGATCCTCAAAATTCACCTTGATATGTTTAAAGACTAGAGATTTATCAATTTTGTCAGTAAATTTCTCTATTTAGCTAAACACAAGTTTCTGTGTGTGCCAAGAATTGTGCCAAAAATTGCCCCTATGTCAGAAACTTAGGACCTGACTAGAGCTGGTATGAAAATATTTACATCTAAGATAATGCATCATTACCTGTATCAACTACAAACTGAGCTTAGAGCTAAAATCTTGATTGTGTATATTTACATTAGTCTAGTGAGTTGAGGTACTTCACAGGCCTCTTCACATGTCCAGTCTGATAAATGTATTTAACACACTTTAATAGTGGTGAACAGCTCTTGAAAACAGGGAAAATAACTATGGCAGAGTGTTCTGTCTTTTAAATTATTTTATAGATTTTTTTTAAACTTTAGAAATTGAAGTGTTCAAGGCCAGGTTGGATAGGGCTTTGGAGGAACCTGTGCTAGTGGAAGGTGTCTCTGCCCATGGCAGGGGGGTTTGACAAGATGATCTTTAAGGTCCTGTCCAACCCAAACCATTCTGGGATTCTCTGGTACTATGATTATTAAAAAAAAATCAACTTAAGAAATATCAAGTAGCTCACCCAGAATGACCTAATCACTAGAAAATAGCCCAGTTGGAGGGAATACATGGGTTCAAAGAACTTTTTATGGAGGGAAGAGCTGAGGCTGTATCGGCTGTATTTTAAACTGAGGGCTATTGAAGGCTCTGCCTTCTGTAGCTGGGTTTTAAATGCAAGTTGACACGGCTACTGCAGTCTTTTGGATGAGCAACATGAGTGCTGACTGGACCAAGCCTTTCAGGGGAGGTAGTAGGAGGGAAATCCAATTTGTGAATCCCAGCAGAGAATGAAATAGGAGCTGTACCCCTGAGCATGCCATGATGGATGCTTTTGAGCAAGCAGACAAGTAGACATTTAAGTGAGCATTATTAACATCAGAAGAAAAGTATCCTGCATACTTTTGATGCACAAATTGGAGTAGCTGAGCAAGGGCTCTAAAATTTTAGGACTTGAATTTGTCCAATTCTTTTGCCTAAAATGAAATGGCCTTCTGGTGAGAAATGGAGTTTCTTGGGTCCTCTACACAAATGGGAGAAATGTTTTAAGTTAGTGATTTCAATTGACTGCAGTGATTTATTTCCTAGAGACTGATGGGTCTGCATTCAGTTTTTTAGGTAAGTTTCTCTGTTCTCCATTCATTTCTTAACATCAGTGAAAAAATAAAAATTTTGTCAGAAAAACTTCTCATTTCCTGGTTACCTAGTGGAGGGCAGAAGAGTTGCCTTGAGCACTGCATTAGTCACAAAACAACGTTGTTTTAGCTGTCATGCCTCTCCTTTGTTTGCGTCCTGGTAGCCCTAACCACTAAGCCTTACTGCTGCTTTAACTTGCTCAGATCTTGCCTTTTATTTCATTAGTGATTCTGTTACTGAAGGCTTGCACCTTGTGAACTGCTTAAGTCTGATATTTCACATTAATAAAAATATAAGAACTAACTAAATCACTTACATTAATGTACTAGTGCTGATTTTTGGCAGAAAACTTACATATTCATATTTCGGTGACATCAATGTTTCATTCAATTTAGCTGATAAAAAATTAATGAAGAAAAATACCTTAGGTTTTGTGACTCATCTGCTTTTGAAGATGAATTTTGAATATGTTATTTGATTTGAAACAAGGCATATTTACTAAATCTTCAGAAATAATATCCAAATTAAATAAAGAAAATATTACCTTTTTATTCCAAATGGCTTGAATATCTTTCTCATTGCAATACAAAATAATAAGTATATATGACCAAGTAGTATATGACGTAACTAATAATCCATTATTGTTTATATGTGCATTCTATAAAAATATGTCTCCATGTATGGGCACGTGCATGTGTGTGTGTATATATAAATGTACAAATGTGTGAGTATAAATTAAGAGATGTTCCAAACGAACATTCTAATTTTTGAAGTCCTGGTTTGTGACATTTTAAATTTAATAAATATAAAAACCCTTTTCCAATTTAGATTTCATTCAGAGGAATGTCTGTGCAAGTGAGAAAAAGAGTAAACCATATTGTGGGTTAATAAAGGCTCATGGCATTTCTTAAAGACCCAGGAGAGCTTGCATCATGGGCACAGGGAGGCAGAGACCCCTGGAGACCTGCCTCAGTGCTACCCCAGCCCTGGTGCAGGACATGATGACATCCCAGATCTGGCAAGAGGCTATTGTATTTGTTCAGTTGACACAGACACAACCAGTGGCTTTATTCTACAAGAAGAGCTTGTGATCTACCAGCTCAATTTAAACATCTTTGCTTGGGGAAAGTGGCTTTGTTCAGTAGCACTTTGCAGCGCTGGAAATGTAAACCAAATGCAGCTACATCACACAAGCTTTGTCTGCCTGAAGTTTCTAATAGCCATAAAAATCCCATGTAAAGGCAGAGGCTCCATGGCCATGCCTTGTGCCACCTGTCTGGGGACGATTAGTTGCCAGCCTCAGGGAACACAGCATGGAGGTGGCCTGGCCACTGGTCTGATCCAGACCAGAATTTCCTGCATTCCTCTCTACTGCTCTGACTGTCTCAGTCAAGGGTACAATTTGCAGTTAGTCCAGCAAGAATTTACCCGTGAACAGTCATATAATCTCAGAAGTGCATTTTGTCTTCTTGCCCGAGGGAAATAGTTATGTTAGTACTTGGGCTAGTTTTTTCCCTTCCCTTGGGTGGCAGTTGTGCCAGCAAAAGTCCCCAGCACCCTCCTGCCCTCAAAAGCCCACCATGTCCCTTGTCTACTGATGACCTGTCCAGACTTCTTATGGTCAAAATAAGCCAGCCTGGGTAACAAGTCTGTGCCAACTTAGTTCTTGTAAGAAAGGCTGATGAGAAGGGATGATAAAACTATAATAAAACTATTCATGTCAGATAATCCTCATTATATGGATTTACTTCATAAAGTTATATCATCACCTCCTGCAAAAGAATCTCTTAGCTTTTTCAGCAGCCTTTGCTGATAGGACTGCCAGCAACACCTTTGGAGATATCTCACATCTGCTTATGAAATAGGCAAATAAATTTGTCCTCTTCATTACAATATCTTTTTATTGAAGGCCCTGATGTTTAGGGAAATTCAAAACCCACTTATTGTAGGAAAAGCAGACTTCACTTGGTGAAGATTTTATTGCTAATCAAAAATGGATTAGCATAGTGAGAAAGAAAACTAAACTCAAAACACCTTCCCCACCCCACCTCTCTTTCCAGGCTCTCACTCTCTGATGTAAGCAGACCTGGACCCAGAATCAAAAAGAACACCAAAGAGAGAAGAACTTGTAGTGTCCCCTAAGCATGAGGGATGTCTGGAGGCAGAACACCTCCTCACAGAGGTCTGGCTGCCCCACCAAGGAGGTCAATGTGACACCCTTTTCCAACACAATTTGAGAATACACAATGTCAGAAAAGGCAAATGTCAAAGGGGATCTCTCCTCCAAGATGCTATAAAGACAAAGACAGCAGGGGAAGTATAGTGCAACCTCCCCATCCACTCCTTTTACTCTGTGGAAGCTTCAAAAGGCAGATCTTACCGTGAAGGAAAACAGCATGAGAGTACCTCTGACAGGAGCTTTGTAAAGAGGTGTATCAGCTTCAGCTCACATTTCCATCCAAGACATTTGAACAACTGCGATCCCTAATGTTCCTTGTCTCCTAAAGGTTGAATCTCCAGTGCTTCACTGCTGCGGGGTGAATGCCCACCCATCACAGAGATCTCCCAGCCTGTCTGCAAGCATCACCTCAGAGACACACAGACTTGTTTCACTTTGATGGCTGCTTTTGTAACCACTAAAGACATCTCCGGCATGTTTTTGAATTGCAGAGCAACACTAGAGTGACGGACACAAAGAAATGGCACAGGCTTGGCAAACTCTGATTGACAGCTCGTTCACAGTACTCCAGAACAGCCTGCAATACTGTTTTGGAGTGCTTCCCTTTAGCTGCTAAACCGAGGCATGAAAGGGAGAAAACCTGCATAAACACTGTGAAAAACGATAGCAGGAAGGGCTTCTATTACTCAGTGATTTTGACACTTAAAGTTCTGTTCTCAGCAGTTAGCTTAGGACACCTTTCTCTTCTTTTCTGTCTTTAGGAAAATAAAAATGTTCCTTCCTATATGTGAGTGGCCTGAGACTAGAAGAAAATTTTGTTACAGGATTCGAAGATGTAAACAGCTGCAAAATTTTATGCCTTTATTATTGCTATTTTTGATCTAAAATGTTTTTATGAATGGAACGAACAGACCCAAATCTTCTTTTGTATAATTCATGCATGCAGATTGTAATTTAACTGCTGATCCTCTTTTTTTAATGTGTTCTTGGCTTTTTTGGGCATGTGAATGAAAGAGAAATTGCACATATGACATAAGCAGAGCTTTCTCTTTGCTCTTCATGCTTTTAATGCTGTTAGCTAGATTTGCATGCTTTGACTTGTTGGGAAGATTAATTGCTGGCAGAGCAATGAGGTCTGGAAAGCTGGCAGGTCAAAACATTTATAAGTGTGATTGTGCAGAAAAGTTTGTCTCCATGGTGGAGAAGATCCCTCTGAAATAAATATGGAGACTGGGAAATTAATTATTAAGGAGGATGTTGCAAAAACATACATCAATACTGTTCAATATGTGGTTGGAAGGTAATTGAAAAAAATTATGTAGACTCTGACTTAAAAGGAGAGGGAGTCTGATGAACACACACTATAATTCCTGACAGCACCGTCTGGCTGCTAGACCTGTCATGATCCAAAGTAGCACTGGAAAAAGGCCAAGTCCAGTCTCTAAGGCAGGGTTTAAGCATGATGGAGACTGCCAGAGAACTTTGGATATTTCCCACTTCTTTCCTATGTTACTTGCACTTCACTTGTAGGAGGCCATGTTTCATAGAAGCATTTTAATCCCTCTTTCTATTTAAAAAGTATTTAATATGCTCCTAACTTTATGTTCCATTAAACTGTATATTCACATCTTCCAGAGAGGTGCATGAGAGAGCTGATCACTGTGTTCATTTCATATATTAGTTACAGAGCTGCCTACAGCTGCTTAAATTTCACCACCACTTCAAAATCCTTTGAACCATATTATAGTTGTGGGGTGGGTTATTTTGGGTTATGTCTCTTTTTTTTTTTAAACAAAACTGTCTGATATTAAGCACACATTGCTTGATTTAAATAAATTTTGGAGAAGATTTATGTAATTCAGTTCAGGATACACATCCAAGCTGATGCTTTCTCTCACATATATATGTATAGAACTAAGTCTATAATAATCTCAAATAAAAATGGGATGGTGATATTAATTTTGGTTGCATTGTTATTTGGCTGGCTTTGACCAATTCTTTCTTTCCTTTTCTTTCTTTCCTTCCTTCTTTCCTTTTCTTTCTTTCTTTCTTTTTTTCTTTCTTTCTTTCTTTCTTTCTTTCTTTCTTTCTTTCTTTCTTTCTTTCTTTTTTCTTTCTTTCTTTCTTTCTTTCTTTCTTTCTTTCTTTCTTTCCTTCTTTATTTCTCTTTCTCTTTCTTTCCTTCTTTGCTTCTTTCCTTTTTTTTCTGGAAGAGCCAATAAATATCTCCTAAATCTCATCTAAAGTCAAACGGATTTTTGGGAGCCACTGTAGTCATTCTGCCAGTGTTTTCTGCCTCCAAGCTAACTGAAAATTGAAGAATTCCTCTTATGAAAAAGATTAAATAGTTCCAGAATACTGAAGAACACCTTTTCCCAAGAGCTTCGCAGTTACTATAATGAAGTTTAATACATCCCTTCTATACAGGCTATTGAGTGTGAACCTGGAGAAGGTTCTGATCTTAACTTTTTCTCTGCTGGACACCTCTTTTTGTAACTGAGGTAGGGAGGGAGGCTATTCTTGCTCTCTCATACCATTTTCACATAAATGGTATAGTTGTACAGCAAACTACTTTTTTTGAACTGTCTCAAACATAAGAAATCTTTACTCAGTAAATCATATTTCCCAAATCTTGACTCTAATCTGCTATTTCAACTCAGGACTGCCAGAAAGAAGTGGATTTTCTGCACAGTCATTCTGTTTTGTATTTCAGCAGGCTTGGGTTTACTGAGATTACTTGAAAAAAATTCTAAATAACCCTAGGAGAATCTAGGAAATACTTAGAGAAAACATTTAAGTATGCAACACATTATGTACTTAAAAAGTGCAGCTAATAGTCATCAATTTGGCATTTTGTTCTGATTTTGTTAGCTTCACCACTGTTTTCACAGGAAGCTGGCTTTGAAAAAAATGACCACAGAAAACAGTAGTAATACCTATTACTGGAAATAAAGTCTGGAGGTGTATCTCCTGCTCAATTTTCTTTGGCATATTTAGGATTCAGAGTTCCTTTAACTTGGCAAGCCTGGGCAAGGAACACTTATCCGTGTGCATGCAGTACATTCACTCCCATATTATTACTTTTTGTTAATGCTCTGAAATAATTTTCTTTCATTTTTACTTAGTCTCCAGTCCTGCAGACATCCAAGCACATGAATAACAGACTCCTAACTTCAATCAGATTACGACTGGGAATAAGGTACTTAGCCATGTGCAGCCTCTGGCTGCAGATTAAGATCATTCATCTCTTGGGTCTTAGGAAACTACAGAATGAGATACGTGCATGTGGACAAAGGGGTTCACACAATGGAGGCTGCTTTACTGAAGATGAGCAAAAAAGGTTTTAGAAATCATAGGGCAATCCACACAGCTAATCCAGCAGCTCCTGCAGAAAGTATATCAGCTCCAACAATCCCACTATTCACACACTGTGGCATTTAGAGGGGAAAATACAGCCTATATAGAGAGTTCATTAACAGTTCAAGCCAAAAGAAAGTGTGGGCCCATGTGTTTCATCAAAATCAAGGACTTTTTTTATATATATCCCCTTAAAAATACACTGCATCTGATATCTGAGAGAGGACAGCATCTTGCAAGACCAGTATTAACTGAGCTTTACCCAGCTATCTTGAAAAGAAGTTTGTGATTTCTTTGATGCCTACAAGTTTCATTAAAGAGTACACAGGCTCAGAACAGTACATGATGTTAACAATTTTAATGTAATATCTCACACTTTAGCCTAAATTCCTCGTGAATTATCTCATGTATTTTTCTATGTCTACACACACATTTATAGGATGTGTGTATTTCTAGCAGTAAAGGCATTTTTCAGTATTTTGCTAAAATACATTAAAAGCCTATTTTTAAATTTATAAAAATATTTAATTTTTTTAAAAAAACACCTACATTTTGAGCTGTTATTAGAAGAGGTAATGAACTTAATATGTTAATGTAAAAAGGGAAAATAAAAGAGTTTTCTGAGTGTTTCTGAAAGTTGTTTTTAGTATGTAATCATTAATGTATTAAAACGTGTACAAAAATGCATTAAAGGATCAGGAATATTTTCCTGCAGGTACTTAGAACCTAATAAATAATGAATGTGATGATTAACTACATGGGCAGAAGTACAGAGCATTACCAAGAAAAAAAACTGCATAAAATCTGGCCTTTGAAGGGATGTTTTTAATACTTAATACTTAATACTTAAAAACCCACTTGAATATACTCAGTTGTGTGTGAAGACAAAACAAAAGAAGTAAGCGTGCTTGAATTAACATTATATTTTCAAATGAAACATTTAAATATTGCCAACAGCTGTGAGGGTGTCTGGAATGGAGCGGAAGGGCACGGGAGTGAGCTGAGCAGAGCAGAGCATGGCGATGTCCCTCAGCGCTGCTTGAGCAGCCACAGAGGTTTGTGCAGGTCTAGAGAGCTGAAGTATGACCACCACCAGGGCTTCTCCCTGCCTGATGCGGACCCACCTCGAGCCTCGGGCTGCCCGTGCTGGGCGTGAGGGTCAAAAAGTTCCAGGGGGTCGTAAGGGTCGTACGCGTCCTCCATGGAGCGGCGGAGGAGCTTGTTGGGCCAGGCCTCGACAGGCCGCAACACGAAATCCACTCGCCCGGCCTGTTTCATCCTGGCAGGGATGGTGACCCTCTTCATCACCCGGCTGTACCCCGGCGCCTGGGCGCTGATGATGTACGTCCCTGGAGGCAGGAGTCGCCAGTAGTCGCCATCAGCAGCTTAGGAAAGGGACAGGCACGACAAAACTGAGCTCAGTTTTTAGCCTCACAGACTCGGTAGGTACACACACACCCATGGACACCCACCCCTGGCACAAGCAGCTACAGGGTGGGCCACGGAAGGATCTCAGATTTTGAAAAATGTTTGAATGCAAACTCTAGATGACAAAAAGAGACGTCACCTGTGAAAACGTGGCCCTTGGGAGCTAATGGAGAAAAATTCGCATACGAAATGTCAGTAACTGCTGTTCCTGCATCACAGGGAAGAGAAGCTTTCCTTTATGCTGCTTTTCCCAAAGGTACAAGGAATAACTCCCAAAGAAATTAATTTAAAACTATGTGAAACTTAAGAAAGTGAAATCAGAATCCAGGCTGCAATATATTTATATATTTAGCACGTCTAAGGAGCTAAGAAATCCCTCTTTTTATTAAATTACTTTCAATTACTTTGCAGACATTCTAGCATGTAAGACTATGGAGTTGGAGCTGCAGCTGGTATAAATTGCCATTAGTGTAAAATGAGTGTAAATTTCCTCCAGCTGAAGGTTAGACCTTGCAGGCAAAATTAGGGAGCTTTAAAACAGAAAAATTTATTCCTCATTTTATATTTCCTTTATTTTGAATGGCAAGTCTCTTAGCCCAGTTAGTGTCGCATTAATACTATTTTTTTGTGGAATTTCTTAGTTCTTTTTAACACTAAAATCAAAAAACTTTTTAACCATATGACATTTTTAACTCCACCTAACTCAGAACAAATAGTCTCCTACAGTGTAAACATATTTTTATTTAATTCTTAATCCTTTAAAGGTCCACTGCCAATGGGAAGCCATTGTCTGGGAAGAAGTTTGAAAAAGACCATAATTCATGCCAGAGTCTCCCACCAGCCTCAAAAATCTGCATCATCTCCACTATTGTATCCCCTCTACTGCTAGTTTTTTTGAAAGCTGGAAAACATCCACTACATTATAAGCCATTCTGGCTTTCCAAATTGATTCAACAACAATCATTAGAGCAAAATGTAACCATTCATGTCTTCTATTTTGCGCTTCTGTGGCCTACCCGGTTCTCACTGAAATCAATAATAAAAAGAAAGCATTAATTTAAGTGACAGCCTAAGAGCTCAGAACTTTATGACTGTGAAAAGTAATAGTTGCATACACCTCAATACATGTTTATCAGTTGGTGACAGGTATAAAGTGGACATAATTCAATGCTCTAGTAATTATTGTCCAAAAATTGCACATATTTATGTGTTTCCAAATAAACAAGGAAGATTGCAGACCCTTCAATTACTGCAATTATTCTAGATGTGAAAATCAGAGAGGATCTGACGGTACTATCTACAACTCATGTTCACAATATTTCAACTAACTTATTCCATCAGGGCTCCACTCCTCCACATGCTGAGTTACAGCTCCTGAGCAGAGCTGTTGCCATATTCCCCCAAACATTGGCTTTGGTGGACAGAAGACTGTTCCAGGTGGAATTTTTCACATCAAGACCTCTGTCATCCCAGCCATGACAGACTGAGCAGCCATCTTGGCATGTCTTCTCTCTTGTTTTTCTAGAAGAAAACCCCCACCTGAGCCTTCAGTTCTCCATTAAGGTGCCATTTCTATCAAACATGACAATACTTTTGCAGGTTCAGCTCACAGGACTTTCACTCTGCCCAAGGAAGAATCTTAAACTAAAAATATTACCTGTGGTGATATCATGTTGAATGCCCCTGACTGAAATACGAGCATTTTTTATTGGGTTGCCAAACTTATCGGACACAATTCCTTTTATCCCCCGATGAACCTGGCAGAGCAAAGAAAAGTTAGATGGGAGTCACTTACTACAGTACCACCTCCTCATCACAAGGAAACCTTTGTAGAGAAGAAACAACTTTCAAAAAGTTCAACCCATTATAGAGGCTCTCAGGTGCTAATGCCCCCTCAGATCATATTCCCTGTTTAGGGAGTTCCAAGGGGGCTGAGGGAAAGGGATAATGGAACCAGAGCTTTTTTGGTCTAGGCATGTGGCTCTGCACTGAGATACCCTTCTCTGTACAAATCACTGGCACCTCATGATCTGACCACAGATTTAAGGACTGTTTCTGAATGTCTGCCCTAGACACAGAACCACAAAGAAATGAAAAGTTAAGTCTTTCAAAACCAATCCGATGCTCTGTACACAGCGAGAAGGCATCAGCTCAGGTACTTGTGACTTATCATCACTCTACTGCCTACACTTCACTGCCTGTCAGAATGACAGCAGTGTGTATGACAGCCATTTTCCCTTCTCTACAAGCACAGAACTGAGCTGCTTGAGCTGCTGAGAAATGTGCTTGGTGACAAACTGAAAAGCAATGTGAATTATGTCATATAAGGAGGTGCACGAGCAGCTATATTGGAAGTCAAATAAAATAAAATTAAACAGAAAAAACAATTCCAAGTATTTAAACATTAAGCCTCTTAAGGTTCTCTTTTTAAAGTGTTCCAAAATTAAAATATTTTATATTGGAAAATCTCTATGACTTCTTTAAGTGAAAAATAATTCCATTTTTATTTTTCCTCTGAACAGCTATAACCAACTTGAGTTGTTCTTTACTTCACTTCCCCACTTCTTCTTTTCTCTTCCTCTCAATTTCCCTTCCCCAGTAGCCTTGTCACAAAAGAAGAATGGATAAAAACCACAAAGCATCAAAACAACATATTTGCTTTTCTGTTGGAATATAAAGATGTTTAAAAATAACCATTAAAATATCCAACTATACAGTAATTGATAATACAAAGCTTGATAAAAAAGTCTAGTCTAGTGAAAGCACTTTTTAATTTAAGGTGAGGCTGTGTTGTCACTGCTCTCGTTAAGCAGCCATTCCATACTGAGTGAAGCTATTCACTGGAAGGTTTAGGAACAACTCAATATAAGGATTTGAAAACTATCCCTTATAATGAAGCACTGCAATTTTCTTTTCAGCATGAACTTGAGGATTTATCATATGGATAGAAAGTAAATCTGGTCAGAAGAGTCATCTCAGACTCAAATTTAATTTACAGTGTAGACATACTCAAAGTAGTATGACCTCATCCAACTTCAATAATAATTTTGCAATTACAACATGATGGGATAAAAATGACAAAAGTGAAATTTCTTTAACAATGTTCCTTTGGTTTGCTTTAGTAAATGTACTATTTTTCATTTTTCCTCAAGTCAGTGCCACATGAGTTTGGCAGAGTGTTCTGATTTTATTTCTGATGGGGAGAAGAGATCAGCATTTAGGAGAATGAATTTTACTTCTGTGCGTTAAGCCAAGTAGATTTGTACACACACCAAACAGCCTGGTATATATCAGAATAAGAAAAGTTTGAATTGGTTGTGGCAGACTTAATCCTTATCGGGGGTAATTCAGTCATCCTTATCTGCAAAGTTGTTTTGCTTACTGTCCTGCATTTACTCAAAAAGCTTTTCCAGCACAGACTTCTAAAGTGTCTCACACTGTAAAATCTTTACATCTTGAAGACTTCAATTGTAATATATATGGATTTAACCCAGCTCCATTTGGATTCACTAAAACTCATTTTCATCAGACAGCTGTAAAACGAAATGAGTTTGGTGGCCTGTACTGTAGACTTTATTGATAGATAATACTTACCACAAGTAGCAAGAGGTTGCTTAGAAAGGCCATAAAAACACTCCTAACAATTTTAAAGTACTGCGTACTCTATCAAAATAAGGCATGACAGAAAACTAATCTACTAATGGCTGAGAGAAAGATGAGCAACTTCTGTTTCTGTTTCACTTACTTATTGTCAGTGAGGTATTTGTTTTTGCTGAACTTAAACTTATTATTAAAAATGACATTTAAGTGGCATGTTTTAATGCTCAGAGACATACAGTTCTTCCTTTAGAAGATTTGGCTTCAGATATTTAATAACTACTTTCATAAAGAAATCAAGATGAAAAGTGTGTAAATGCCATTTCTATCAAGATTTTAGCTGAATCTAAATCTCTTGCTGTGGGACAGTAGGGCTTGGGACACAAACATGGACTATGGAAAGGAAAATTTCAGGAAGCTCTCTGGAGAACAGAGTTTTTTGTTTTAGTCTTCAAGAGGAATGTTGATTCATATTTTTCTGAATACTAGGGTTTTCTCTAGTGTTAAATTTTGGACAGCTGATGAATAATACTGCCCAAAGTATTCATAGATAATTCCCTTTCTCACTATTTTCAAGGCCTTTGCAGTCCTCAGTCTCAATCCCTTCTCCAGCATAGGGAAAATACTACCTGTGTGTCCTGCTAGACAAACTGAGGCACTGGGGTCCCCGGTGGAGTGTGGTGATTGATTTAGCATTATCTTGACAGCTAACCAGGAAAACAGCAAAGAAATGAATTTTGGAAAAGAATGAAAAAGGAAAACTGTAAGCACAAAGGTCTGTAAAAAGAGAGCAGTACCATTTCCATGTAATTCAGCAGGGCACCCTTGTTTTCATGCCAGATTGTAAACAGTTCTTCCTCCAAAGGAAACTTTTCACATCCTACCTCCACGGTAACTTCAAAGCAATTTGTGTGAAGGTAATTAAAATCTGCCATACCTATAGGTTTAAAAAGAAAAAAGGAGAGCTCATAAACAGGCCATGTAGCCTTTAACTGGAGCTTTGCTGCTGCAGTCAGCTGAATCCCATCCCTGTGGGTGTGGGTTATTATACTGTAGAGTGCTTGCTGATATATAAAAAGTATTCAACAAATTCAGAATTCTACCACTTGTTTCAACTATAAATTAACTAATGACAATGACACTTCTTTCAGGCAAAAAAGCATAATTTTACATTATTATTCACCTGGCCAAGAAGTAGCAACAGAGCAATAAAGATTGGTTAATCACAGTAATTGTATTATTGGCTGTATCAGAAGTGATTACCAAGGGTCACCAGAACAGAAATGTCCTTTTGCCATTATTGTGTTCAAAACTGTTTCTGTACAAAAGACATTGGATATAATTTTGGGAAGAATGTAAGCCAATGATAGCTAAACCTAATTCTCATGCATGCCCCAAAGCATTCCAAATGTCTAGTTTCAGCATAATTATTTGGGGATCCAGCTGAGTCCTATTGGAAAACAGAACTGAAGCACTGCTGAAAATTTATGAACACTGATATTTTATCCATGCCAGCATTGAAGGAATCCTAAAGAAAACAAAGTACTATTACTGGGGAAATCAAATTAGTAATGGAAGAACAAATGAATTGGATGTTTGTCTCTGTTGTAGTTTTTCCTGAAAAAAGAATTAATTTAAACAGATGAAAAAGCAGCACTTGCACAGTCTACAAGATGGATTCAGACTCATGCTCCTAAGGATTGAGAGCATAGCATTAAACCTTTGTTTCTACATGTCAGATTTGAAAATGAAAATGATATTATATGCTATATATGCTATAAAAAATTTGATCCTTGCATAACTTGTTAACTTTTCTCAGGTCACATTGGGGTTGAATTCATCCCATGTTATCTGCATATACATGTTTCCAGCATACACGTTACATTTTACTACTTAAATCCCCTACAAATTATGTTTTGCAGGGGTAGGACCTTAAGCAAACTGAAATTAATAAAATTATTTTGTTCAAACCCTGGTGTCTTATAAAGGTCACGTAGAGGTTTTACCTCACTTGATATGATGGTAAAGTGGTTTTACCTCCAGTGAAGCTGTACCACTCAGCGCCATTTATAATACCTCCACGTTTTACAAAGTTCCCACCACAGCGCAGTTCGGAGCGGTCCGAGATGACGGGGTGTGCATCTGCGTAGGCTTTAGCCAGCATTTTGAACACCTGCAACAAACAGGATTGAAATACATTTGCTTTTACAAACTGAAAACCTTGCCATTGCTGCTATTAACTATTGCTGTTGTGAGCCCAGATTATAAGACACCCTGTGTCCTTGAGACTGAGGGAGGTGATAAACTGCTCTGCAAGGAAGTTTTCATTTGTCTTCTCCTCTAGGGTCCTTCTCTGCAATCCAATATATTTAGCCAGAGACAACATATTAAATACCAGTGGATTTTTTGATACATGGCTTCAATCTACCACCTGGGGCAGGAGCCCAGGTTTTAAAGTTGAAATTTAGGCGTCCTTTAGGTTTTGCTTTAGCTTTTGATATTTTTACCGCTTAAAAAATACCTGTATTACTTTCAGCCCAACTAAATATTCACATTGAATGCTGCTGTTTAAAACAGACAGTGTCAATTTGCTTTTTACTCATCACTCACACAGGAAAACCTGCCAGTTTGATCTCAGAGACAGTTGCTTCTTTGTGGGGCAGAAACCATTCCTAAAAAGTGAAGGATAGGATGTGGTGATGTAGGATGTCACCCCTGATTTCCAAAGAGTGTTGATACTGATGAAGAGCAGAGCAGTCACCATGCAGAAAGGAACAGTGGCAGAACACGTAGTGAAGACAGAAGAAAGAGCAGTTGTCTGAAGAAACCATTTATTTGAATCATGTTCCTGTTCTTCTCCAATGGTTATTTCAACTTCGTACAAAAATCCTGCCTCTCCTTTTTGTTTGTTTGAACTTCATCTGCAAAGGCTATACTTTCAGATTTCAACATTTAAATGACAGCAGTTATCAGATGCTACTTGATCCTACTATTCATGATCATGAATTTCATTCCATATTGCTTAAGAAAACATGTGCAAGAAGTTGGGTGGCTAAAATCCTAGTTTTAGAAGTGATCCTAAAACTTTATCCTAGATGTTGTCATCAAGGATAGAGACTAATATGATCAAGCACACAACACCAGTTAATATTTCTGATTGTTTCTAATAATCACATGGCTGAGCCGATTATGGAATCAGGTAGATGACCAAGGAAAGATGGAAAGAGAGTTTAATGTAAGTGTAAAGACACTTTACTAAATACTTCTGATGACCAGACACTAAAAATCCAGACTTAATATAAAATTCTTTTGCAGCTCCCTTAAGTTTCTATGTATCTAATTATTGTCCAGACCAGAAAATTAAGTGTCCTTCAAAGGTCTGCTGAAAGAAACAGATGTTAATTAAATATGTTAAGAGGAACTTTAACTGCCAATAGTTTAGTGCCAGGCTCAATATCTTTAATTCCTACAGGAATCTGGGTTCCAGTTCTGAACCCTCCGTGGAAGGTATTTGATATAATATTTAGAAGGTGCCTATGTGAGTAAGGAGTATGTTCCTCACCTTTTACAGAGACATCTGCAGATGTCCTATTTCCAGTGACCAAGTCTCCTCTTGTTTCACACCAAGAGGCATAAGGCTTTTGCCTGGCCACTAGTGCAAGTGAAAGAAGACAAGTGGTAGGGAGAAGAGAAAGTGAGAATTCCAAAAGCAAGTGAAATCTATTAAAAAAGAAAAACAAAAAGTTACACTTAAAAAAATTTAAAAGTTCCTGGATAACAATACATTTGTTATCACTTAGAAGCCAATGTATGACAAGTCATGGATGTCAAGGAAACTTAGATATTTAGGTAGATATTTAGGTGTAATATAGTGGGGAAAAAAAAGGGGAAAACCGCAGCAGAATCCTTGTGACTTTGGCAGTGTGTTGTTTCATTCAGTAAAGTGAGGTTAGTGCTGTTACCTTGGCCAGCACTTTTGCACCACTGACCATCACAGGTTGTGCTTTTCAGGGGGAGGGAAGGGAGTGTTTCAACTCATCAAAGGGAATGAATTTGACTTGGTGTGGGCCTTTCTGCTCTAGTGAGCAGAGGCATCAATTCACCTTCTTGTGTAACACAAAGCGTTAAAACATCCATCTCCACAAACCCCAAAATATGGGAAAGATTTTAATTAGGTGGGCTGAACCAGATGCAAGAATGTGAGTGCAAGGACATGGTCTAGTTTTGAGACTCCTTGCTCTCAGCAGGTACTGGCCCAGGCTGTGGTGCAGGCCAAAAAGAAACTTGAAATCTGCAGTGTCTTGGAGCAGAGGAAAGAGGATCCTCGTGCTTCCACACATGCACCATGATGGATGTGGCAGCAAAGAGATGCATTTTCAAACTGCTGGTTGGAATATATTTCACAGAATTTGATTTTTTAATATCTGGCTATTATCTACTCTCTAGCATTTCACCCTAGGCTGCAAGTTTCCCCTTGCACAGCAAACGTGGCAGGTCAGCTTTCAGAGCAAGGGTTATGGCCGATGTATGGCAGCTAAACCAAAGTGCTGTATTTTGGGATGCAGGTTCCCTGACAGCAGCAGCTGTAGATCAGATTACTTAAATGCAGGTCACTTCACAGGTACAGGTTTTATAACTTTCTGTGCAAAATCTGAAGTGATACTGATAGGGCTATTAAGGTTCCTGTGCTGAGTCATTTGAAAAATCGGTTCTTCACTGAGGACATCCCCACCCCTCCCTTGTATGTTCTAAACTTCCAGGTTTGTAGCCAACTTCCCAGACTTTGCAGTCACTGATTATGCAGCAGCCACCTATATGAGGTTCCTTGTCTTACTCTGTTGCAAGCCAGGAGTGCCATTAGGGTTTGTCCAACTGTGCACTGCACTGGGATTGAGCCCTTTGTCCATGTGGCTGCATCCTTTCACTCAAAATACACGTCCCCGAGTGGAGATGATGGAGGCACTGCTGTACTTCCATTCCAGGGGTGAAGTGCTTGATAAAGCACACATGGCAATATTCTTTCACCACCTATGCATAGGACAGCCCTAGCTCAGGCAGCGGGATGTAAATGCACAATTTTATGATTTCCCCAGTCCTCAGCAAGAGGTCCTGCAGCTTGCATTAGCACCCACCAGATATTTCTAACACAGGCTTTTTACTGTGCAGTGCCTGGTTAAATTTACTGCTAAATCATTTTCATACACACATAAGTCAGTAGGCATTGTACAGCTCAGAAGAAATGGATTGATACAGAAAATGTTTAACAGTCGTAAATCTTTAAATATTTAATATGTGTTAGTGAGAACTGTCACTTCAAAAGACGTCAGCTAAGAGATATGCTCAAAGATAAAGGATGCTTCAAGTCAAAGATCAACTTCTGACTATTTTGAACTGCTCTTTGTTTATATAAAGAACTACTTTTCTTGAGAGGCCACAGACATTTTTAGCACACACTAGAAGGCTGAAAAGCTAGCTGTTCTCCTGCTGGGCATGTCGGCAATGAATACGAGATTGAGGAAACCAAAGGGAAATAAGAAAGATGGCAAAAAATTTCACAGAAGATTTACAGTGAGTCCCAAATGAGGAACTTTCCAGGGACGAGAGGGGGGAAACCATTCCCATTCATCTGACCTGGAATAAATGTTACAAGGCTGCCACCATATGGCAATGAGCCTTTTTTCCCCCCACTCCTCATGGATTCCAAGGGAAAATAACACTGCTGGTTCCTTCTCTTCTGGAAACCACTGGTAAAAATATCACAGCCTACTCCCTTTAAAAATTAAAAGCCAGGGTTTTCCTAATCTGTGTTTTATGAAACCATGTTTGGCCTCACGGAAGATGGGTAAATCTTTCCAGACCAAGCTGACAGTGTGTAAGCAATTCCTGTATTTTAAAATACATTAAGTAAGTGTATAAATCAGAGTTGCATAATATTCTGAGTTGGAAGGAATCCACAAGGATCAAGTCCAGCTCTTAAGTGAAAGGCCTCTGTGGGGATTGAGGACTTGACCTTGGCATTATTAGCATCAGCTCTACCCAAATGAGGTGATCTCATGTTATATATATGTATATAGACTTGCATTATGTATATAAAATTTTGATTTATTACATATTTAATACATACACGCATACATATACACACGTACATGATCTAAATTAGTCAAAGTTTGTTATTTATTTAAAGAAAATATTTCCATAGTTCCACAAATTGAACCAATATGCTCACCCTGCAGAAACAATATTACCTTCTCATCAGGCGTAGGGGAGAACATTTTTTCTTCCATAGGATGCATTGAATAGTCATAAGGATAGGTCACAACCAGCTCACCCCCATGGAGGCTAGCAGAGAGCACAAATGGGATAGATCTCAACCACTTCATGACAGCTTTGGTCTCAGGGGCCACCTGAAATCCAGGAGAAAAAAAAAGCTGTGACTAGCCATGCAGTTCCAAAAAGAGATTTGATCCTGGGCAGGATGAAACCCAGTGGAGAAGGGACTATGTCAAAAGGAGAATATTGAGGCTCTTTGGCTCTTCCAGCCCAAAAGTTACTGGGGGGAGAAAGTCATTTTGCTCCAGGGAATAGATGATACACATTGTTCACTGTGGAAAAACTGGAACAAAAAAAGAAACAGAAAATTTGACAGAAGAAAAAACTTTTCATTACAGTGACATTTTCAGATGACGATGGCAGTACTTCAGGCTGGAAAACTTGTGACATTTTATCACTACTTTACCAAACTCCCTATCTAATTTAATTTCTGAATCAGGAGGATTGACTTTGAATGGATACACTGGAATAGGGGGATAAATTTGAAATTCTCATCACTTGTTGAAAATGCATTTGCTATCCTTTGGTCGAAGATAATTTGCAAATAAATGAAAACTAATGCACATAAAGCATAGCAATGCCTGCAGTTTACCTGCAGTGAACTGTGGCTGATAAGTCGCCAAATTTAGGGGTTTTTGACAGTCCCTCCTCAGTAACAGCGGCCAAGGGAGGAGGCACTGGACTCTAAGAGATGTTCAGGCACCCGGCATGCAGGAGGCTCCTTCACCCCGTTTCCGAGGAGTAATTTCTGGGACCTGGTCCGGTGTTAGTTCATTCTTAGGGATAACAGTGTCATCTGGTGGCCGGTCCCTGCAAGCCCAGACTCAAGCCAGTGCCCCTGGAGAGTTGAGGTTCTTTTCTTTGCAGCTGGGGGAAGTTAACTGGGGGAAGTTACCTGGCGAAAATCTGAAGAGGGCAGAGGCTGCTCATCCGGACTCTGCACAACTGCAGATATGCAGGTTTTATAAAAATGAGAAAGATCTGCTATGATGAACTTAGTCCAGCATCTATTTAGGGCTGCCTTAGGAATTGCTTATCACCCTTTGTTTTGACTCCATCAGCTGTCAGGAAACCAGGCAGCCAGGGCTGCAGAGTGCCTAGTGACTAACAGTGTGCAGGGAAAAAAACATCCAGAACAAACAGACAAGAAAACTCAACCAAACCAACCGAATAAAACCCCTAAAGAACAACACATTTGTGTTTCAACAATAGTAATTCCTGTTGTCTTTGGATCAGTCCCTAATCTGCTATTGTTAAAAAAACCTTTGGGGATCCACAAACCCAGGTGTGGAGAAGAGAGAAACACTGTGAAGCAAAGGTGCACCATGGATGTATTATAGCTCCATCAATGAGGCAGAAAGCCAAGGAAAAAGCCATGTCCAAACATAGTTTTACCTGTGATGATTTAAGAAGATATTTCCCTGTCTATTCCTGACCTAAGCAGGAGACCACCTCCCTATAGATGCCATAGTTATTAACTGAGTCCTTCTAATTTTCAGGTTTACTTAAAATGCCCTTCTGTAGCTATTGATCTGAACTAGTGCCTTTAGCCACTGCAAGTGTGAAAGGCTGTACCTTGTACTAGGGAAAAAATGGGACCCTGACTCTCTCACTGCTGCAAGGTGAATCATTAAATCAGTAGTTTGTGATTAGCATATGAACACAAGCCAGTTTGTGCCACTGATCCCCAGGAGAAACAGGACAGGTTCATTTTGTCTATCAGCCTAGTGGTAGCCTCTGAATCTCTGTGTCACAACCCTTTCAACTCTGGCATTTTAAAGAGGCAACTTAAAAAATGGGATATAACAGGTAAAGTCTGATCAATTAAGGAACACACAGAATGCACTTTGCACACCAGAAACCTAATCAGAGTTTTTTCACATTATAGGGAAGATTAAACACAAAGTTTCAAGGAAGGGCATGACATGAAAAAAAGTTTTTTAAAGGCAGATAAAGAACATTCCAAATGGAAAGGACTTTTTGCAGTCTCACACACCCACTCACAACACAGAAGTGAGAGAAGAAAGCAGCTCTCAGGCTTCCTGATAAGGAATATGGCAGTGTCCAAAGAATGCTATCTGCACCAAAGCACTTGTATTTCTGACATTTGTACAGTGTCCTGGGATGATCCCATGATGATCTTTATCCCGGTAGTGCTTGGGACTGCACCAGCCACTCTGACCAGGGCCCTGGAAGTTCATCCTTTGACCCCATCTCTTCTGAAGAGAAGACCCCAGATGGCTTGTAAGAGGCTGCAAGTGTCACTCCCTGTCCCATGGATTTGGGGTGTTCTCAGGGTGGCTGAGCACCTGGAACAAGCTTGCACCCTCCAAGTCCATAGGACCAGCACTCCTGAGGTGGATGCTGTCCCAAAATCCCATCAGCTCCCTGCCCTGCTGCAGCTGCCCCAACTCTTTCTGCCCAGCCAGAGAGGCCATGCCTAACACAGCATCAGCCCAGCTTTCAAACAGCCTTGGGCCTTGATGAGATTTTTAAGTTGCTTCTGCAATTCAGTGGACAAAAGTAAAATGCAGAGTTTTATTTGAGAGCTCCTAATTTCAGTCCTTCATCCTGATCAGCCAACTGGCTAAGTAGATACCTGCATAAGCCCCAAGACAGTGCTGTCTCACAGAGCCAGTGTCTTACTGAAGTGAATGTTGTGGAAAACCAGGAGTTTCAATGTCACTATTTTTATCCTAATAACATTTCAGTGACATCAGTGATTAAGGCTTTGAAATGTGCACATCCTGGTTCAGCTCCACTGGATGACAGCAGATGTTATCTATGTCACTCTGGCCTTTGACTTTTCCTTTAATGTGGGTTTTGTGGGGTTTGATTTTTTTTTTCAGCAGCATTTTGCTCTTAAGTT
>NW_008236769.1:9811372-9846543 GCF_000691975.1 Corvus brachyrhynchos | reverse complement strand
GCAGGATTTTGCTTTTAAGTTAGATAAGATCAATTTTAAAGTACCCATCTCACAAGAACAATTCAGAGCACAATTAGAAAACAGCTAAATTATTTCTGCATGAGTACAGAGAAAGGCCACTACCCTTTTTAAACCGGAATCTCATTTCTGTTGATTATACTGCAATTAGTCACTGTCTCCACAGCTTTCAAAGATCTCTTTTTTCCTTTTTAAAAGCAGCCAAATTTTCCTAAAGATTATGCCAGCCTCCACTGGCATAGAATTCCAAATTCTGTTTGAATCAAGCAAATTGAACTGACTTTATTTCAGATGAAGCCTGAAGTCTGTCTGAGCCCTCAGACCGCTTATTACAGTAATTCATAATAGTGGGGAACAAAACATGCTATATAAAGCCAGGCTTTTGGAGAGCGGGAGCTCTGGCTGAGAGCTCACTTTCTGTTTCCTGATCTTTATACAGTACCCTGCCACACTCAGGTAATTACTTCAATCAGGTAGGTAACAAACACTGTTAAGTAAATGGAAGCTGAGAGACTGGTGTTGAAACGTTCAACCTAATGCTCCCGCATGCACAAAGCACTACTGTAAGAGCCATGGGTTCATCTTCCTGACAAAACTGAGGCTCATTATGGGAGAGCTGATTTGACAGTCCTGTGGTACCACCAGCAAAGGAGACACAAAGTTGTGACACCACTTACTGCTAGGTTTGTGAAGCGTAGGCAACTACAGTCAGCAAGGAGATTTTGTGGTGCCACCGAGGCCACAGGCACACTGGTTCCCTCATTTATTCTCTAGAGCATATGGATTTGGAGATACTTTGGGTGTTGTTTATGTGAGGACCAGCTTTGGGGCCAGGAGAACACCTAGAAGTTCCCCAAGCTTTGGTGCTCTGAGGAGTGATTCCTTGGATGGCTCCCTTATTTCTTCTTTAAATACAAGGAAAGATTTGCAGGAGAAGGGATGTGTTTGTAACCCCAGGACTGCACCCACTGAGGCAGAGCTCAGGCAGGGGGTGGTTGTGTGCCAAGGTTCCCTGGTCCCTTCTCTGTGGTGACAGACAACCCATGGTGACCAGCACGCTGCTGCTGGGGCAGAGCTGTGGTGGTAGCTGTGAGAGCAGTGTTAGGCTGTCTCCACCCATCTCTCTATAAACTACTGTGATGTTACACAGTGTTTAAGAAAGCTAAATACATGGTTATAAAAATGACTTCCTGCAAGTGGCTGCCTGCCACTGAGCATCTCACAGAGCAGCAGAAGAACCAGGGCAGAAGCAGGACTTGGAGAGGGAGGAGGTTAGAGCCAAGAAACCCAGTTATAGGGACTCTGGGCTGCACAGTGTGAGAAAAGATCACAGTTTGCACTGGCAAAAAAGTGGGTCTAAGACATGTTTGTCCTTCCTCATTGTTGCCTGGATCCTCAACCCTGCACCTCTGGAGACACAGAGAGAGTGAGCACATGGCTGGAGGGAGATCTCCATCCTTTCCTTCCCATGTTGGAGCAGGGGAAGAGTCTGAGGAGCTCTCCCTCTCAGGTGGAAGGAGCACCAGAAATAATGTGTGATGAACTGACCACATCCCCCATTTCCAGGGTCCCCCTGGTCCCCCTGTACCACGGGGCGAAGCAGATATAGAATTCTGGTGCAAAGTTAAGCCTGGGAAGAAGGCAGAGGTGGAGGGAAAGTGTTTTTAAGATTTCTCACTACTCTACTCTGATTTGATTCATAATAAATAAAAGAGATATAAATCATTTCCGCAAGTCGATTCTGTTTTTCTTCTGATCGTAATTGGTGACCAATCTCTCCCTGTCTTTACCTTCATCCACCTTTTAGTTTTTTTTCCTGTCCCCTGTCCAGCTGAGATGGGGACTGATAGAGTGGCTTTGGTGGGCACCTGGCATCCAACTAGGGAAACTCACCAAAGGGGTGAATCAAAGTCTCTCTGAATTTCTCCTAAAATCCCCTTTTTTCCCAGCTATTTTCATTTGGCCTCAGGCTCTGCTCCACAGCTCTCAACCTTTTCTTCCCTTCTGAGCCTCTGTACTCGCATTTACCAGCTCACTGTTATCTGTTATTATTCAGTCAAAAGTTGAAAACTTTTAAGCTTGTGACCTTATAATCATGCAGAAATTCAGTGCCATGAGTTGGGATCTGTGATTACATGCATAAAATAGAATAGACTACTCGAGCTTAGTTATGGCAGAAATTAGTGTTCTAATACACTGTGCATTACTGAGCCTCTCATAGCCTTCCACCTTCATATGTACATTATCCTGAGGAAGTGAGGGGTTTTCATCTAGATTTTACTACTGTGAAATGGGGTACCAGAACACTGGGGCAGCATCAGGGATGCCTTTGGGATTTAGACCTGTCTTTATATAAGACCACCTGCATCAGAGTAAGAAACTGAAGTATGATCTCTCAAATCTTCTGCTAATACCAGATACTGAAACAATCCTGTTCCCTACCTGTCTGAGGCTTTGAGCCAGCAACAAATATTGAATTAGATTAAAACGAGCTTAAAAGCAGAGGAAAGCAGAGCTCCCAATATCTGAACTACTGATTTAGCTTCCTGTGATTCTTCTTTCAAGGGCAACTAAGTTCCCCTGAGAGTTGTTGGTGCCGGGAGCTGCTGGGCTGCCAGCAACACAGGTAGGGCTGAGCTCTGCATTCCTGATATAACTTTACACAGAGCTTAGTGGGGATGGGTGTGAAGCCCTGTAGTGCTGCCTCCATCCTGCTCCCACCTGGCAGCAGCAACTCTCCCTTCCAGCAGCACTGCAGCTTGACAGGCTGTTTCCACTGCTCTATATGGTTACAGTGATTTGTAAACATCCTCTTTTAATGGAAGATTACACTGCACAACTTTACATGCAGCCTTTGTACATTTTCCATGGCAGAAACTCCTGTTGCATCAAACCTGTGCAGAGCTTGGTGCAATGACAACCAAATCCATAAAATCTTTAACATTCACTACAGTTTAAAGCACTAATGATGAATCATTACACACTTGTGACTCCCTTGTAACAGTCATTATTCTTAATCTAAAACAGCAAAGTTCAAATTATCTACAAATTTTCCAAATGATTTGTGACACCTGTCTCTTTGGCCAGACCTACACCATGTTTTCATGCCAATTCTGAGCTTGTCCACTTCAGTCTTACTTATAAAATCTGGTTACAAGCAAATAACTTCAGAACAAGCAATCTCAGTCTCTTTGTTCCCGAGCTGCTCTGTAGTATATATGATTTATAAATTGTGTAATTCATACCTTACCCCACCAGTAGGACTGTGGAATGGGGATGTGGTCCAGACGGGCCCCACGAATCCCAGCTCTTCTGTAAGCCTCAGATGTCAAATCTGGGAAATTTCTGTTCAGATCCAAATTCTGAGCTGTCTGTCGTCCGATGACCCATCCATTGTAACCAGCCCCCTGTTTTGTAACACAGAAGCCAACTTCAGAATAGGTCCCTGTCTCAAAATAGCACTTTGTGGAAATTGATTAATCAAAGGGAAGTTTTAAAAGAAGTAAACTGAAAATGTCTGTACTGTTAAAAACCCACATTTATTAATTAATCACATTTTGTCTCCAGGAATATTAATGCACAAACTAGCATTCAGGAAGTGTTTCACTCACCAGTGATGTGACTCATAAGAGGAACACAGGAGCCTGTTGCTCAGAGCAGCATGCAGAGTGGGTTAGGGGAGGAAAAAAAGAAAATACAGCTGATGCCCCAAGACAGCATGAGGCAAAGTGCAGTAACCCCAGACTCATACAACGGACAGAGATCACCACATGAGAAACACAGAGGAAGAAAGGTCTAGTTTCATGCTTGTGGTGGTAAAGAAAACAGTGAGGGGAAAGAAGAATGTCAGGTAACAAGTAATAGAACCTCTGTTTTCACAGGTCTCCCTCAGACATGGGCTGATCTCTGAAAACTGCCATCCATTATGAAACTTTGACAGTACAGAAAATATTCACATTTCATTATACCTACAGTTTTAAAAGAGGAGGAACATCTATCACATGGTATTAAACTGCATTTCTTTATAAAACAGTGTAAGCCATTAGAGTGAGTCAGTAGGCATTTTGTTCTAGAACAGATAGCAGAGAGTGGTAAGTGTGTGAAAAAGTAACACAGTCATTCCCACATCATCACACGCAGGCAGCAAAAATGACAAATGTGGCTCTGATTTCCTCTTAGTTCTGTTCACATCATCTTTGGAAAGCAATGCACCACCAGCCACACCTGGGATTCTGGCAGTCAATTATTAATGTTCCCTCTTTTACATGACACTCCCCTCCCAGTTTGCTCTTACCCATGGGGAATTGTAGAAACATGAAGGCCTGAACATCTCCCTATAATAAAATTTTTACCTCTTCTGCAGCCAGTTCATACCCATCAGGATTGAGTGAAGGCAGGAGATGAATTCTGGTGTTATTTATCAAGGTCTGGATGCGAGGGTTCCCCAGAAGATACTCTGAACACAGATACTGTGCAAGGTATATCAGTAGTTCCTTCCCCACAACCTCATTTCCGTGCATGTTGCCAATGTACTTAAATTCTGGCTTGACTGCGGAACATGAAGCAATGAGATGCTTTAATTTGATTATACCTGAGTGGCTTCCAAAATCAGGCTAACCCAAGTTTCTCACTCATGAGTCAAAGTTTTATTTACACTAATTTCCTCCACACGTTCCTGCAAATAGCACAGCAGTTCCAGGTGAACTTCCCTCTGCTAAACATCAGTTCAGCAACAGTTTAAATAGTGTGAAATAAAGTTAAGTCCAAACTATCAGGATTCCAAACCATAAGAGGCAATCATTGGTCTGAGCTTTTGCTAGAGTCATCATTACTTGTGAGCAAAGGATGATGAAAACAAAAACATCAAGCCATGGCTGGGAAAGAACAAATTACAGCCCTGGCACACTGACCTACCTTGGGTGGCTTCAATGCCTTATTTTTTTCATGGACCCTAGAAACGTCCTGCAGATGTGTAATATATTACCCCTTTATTTGGATAAGACGTTGGGTTATGCATAAAAAGGGGCTTTCAGGCTAAATAGCCCTGGAATAAGTCTATTAGAAACACATAACTTCACAGTTCCCTGCAGTTATTCAGTCAGTTTCCATCCTTCCTTAGAGACTAATGGAAAATAGAAAATAGGTGCACTTTGGAAACACCCTTTCCTGTCTATTCCTTCATCTTTGCCTTTGATCCTGGCCAGCCTCGAGCACTGGATACTGGAGGGGGCCTGGCACAGATCAATTGTGCCACTTGCTCGGGCTGGCAAAATCTCCAAATCTGGAGCTATTTCCACCTCCTTTTATGTTGTCCTGAGCAGCATGAAGCAACAGATTTAGAGAAAAATGCTAGGAAATGTGTTACACTAGCATCTTTTATCATGTCATATCAGAGTTTTCATTTAAAATCCTGATTCATAGGCTTCGTGTTTTCCTGGCAAAAGGAGTACAAGCTTAAAAAGACACCTGCAACTTATTTTCTTTGAAAGAGAGAGGAAGGATGATAGGCCAGGAAAATGTAATGTAGATCTTTGCTCTGTTAATGACATCTGCTGGGACCTGATTAAGTTTAAAGGCACCTCAAAATACCTCTAGACCATGCAAGGCAGCACAGCTGAAAGTAAACAAAGCTACCAGTCTTTGCTGTCCTCTCTGACTCCCCTGCAGCACAGCACACAGAGGACACAGCCGCATGATCTGAGATCATAATCTCAATAAAGTATTAAGTCAGATGTCGTTCAGTTCTGCCACACTGCTGAGGCTGTGCTGATGCTGGGGCTCTTCTGATGAGAAACAACCTGAGGCTCTCAGCAGTGGCCACAGCAATCCACCATATCTAGTCAGGTACAATTTTTTGAGCTGGAAGCTGGTAACTGCAAAATAATACCTAATACTGCCCTAGAAAATTATCTGCTTTTTGAAGAATTCAAACCACTTAAAAATCAGGCCCTTGCTGTCTTAGTGATGAAACTACAAAAGAGAGATTTGCACCATTCCCCTCTGAAGAAAATTTGTGAGGACTCACATCCTGATATATATATTAGCACCTATATATAGTATAATAGCATCTATTCAGGTGCTTTGATAACATAATTCCTGGTATTATCCACCTGTTACACTGACAGGTACAGCACTGACATGAACCTCTGCTCATTCTCTGCACATGAGAATTGTTTTCTGTGCTGGATCATCCCTTTTTAGTGACAATCTCCTTCTGTATGTGAGGCCTTCTCAGAAGACATCTGTATTTTAGGATGTGAAGGACAGTGAGGAAGTGGTAGATGATAGAGAGGGCAAGTCAGTAACAGAAAAGTATCCCAGATTTGTACCTTGGGCACAAATAAATAACCGCCACATCACTGCAACCAAATACACAGTCCTACAAGGAACAGGATTACCAAGCGTGGTCATGACAGAGCTCATAACAGTAAGAAATTGCTACTGGGTTGTAACTGCTGCAAGGAATCATTAACTATCACTGTATTTCAGGAACACAAGGGAGGAGAAATGTTGTTGAATCAATGCTTTTTACAGTTTAAAAGATGTCCCAGTAGAAGGGCCTGTTTTCACTTGGATAATCTGGTCTCTCCTCAAACAACCTGATCAGCACTGATATAACTCACGCAGTTCGTGGTGTCCAGGCTTGGTTGAAAACTCAATCACAAAAAGATCCTTCCCTTCAAAACTGCGCCCTATGCTGTAAGTTGTTGCAATGTGGGAGCACTTAGAAGCAGTCTTCTTCAGCGTGCTCACCATTTGGGAATATGAATGGTGTTTGAACTGAATAAAAGTTGCTGGCAAGTCTGAAGGCACATCTTCCTCAGCATCTACTTCTCCTGCAATGAAAAATCATAACACAGTGTTTAAAACCATAGTGCTCAGAGGATTGTATGAAAGCCTGCACTTTTTTGCAAAATATCTTTATAAGTAGAAGAATTATAGAAAATAAAGCTGTAATCAAAACCTTAAATGTATGTAGTACATCCTACACTTATTGTGGCATGTTTTATTTGCAAAATCCTACTAATGCGTATGCACACTAACAAATATTTGTGCAATTTGCAGCTATAATTTGGCCTTTGACATACTAGCTCATTTTAGTAACAAATTGTACAGATTTTTCCCTTTGAATTTTGTGTTTTGGGTTTTTTTTAATGAGATTTATCTGTCTTCAGCTATCTGGATCTTCTTCATCCGAACAAAAATCTGTGACAATCATTAATGAGAATATTTTAACCAGCTGTTAAATTTGACAGGCAGTCACAGATTAATGAGTTCACTAAAGTTTCAGTTTTTAAATAAAAGATTTCAAATATATAGACAGCTATCACGCAAGACAGGGCTTATCTAAATGCATCCAAACATCTTGCCCTGAGCTGCTTGTCTTGATGCTCTTTTTAAATGAGAGAGAGAAATAGCTAGTTCTTGAGCACGGTTTAATTGTTTAAAATAGGTGGAACAGAATTAATGACACGTTACAGGTCTCTACAAAGACAACAGGCTGAGATGACAAGCGAAGAGGTTTTGTGCCATAGACATGTCAAGCTGAGTGAGATGAGACCCTCCCCACGCAGACAAGCTGTGCCAGCAGTTTCCTTGCTCACCTCGCAGCTTTGCCAGCGGGTCAAAGCACCCCTCTTCCTCCCCAGCAAAGAAGCGGTCACAGTCTAAGAAGTAGGGCCAGGCCATGTCTATTGCATCAAAGGCAGGGAGGCAATTTTTTTTGAGGTTTTCACAGACGTGCCTGCAGGGCTTTATGACTTTGTCCTTTTCACACTGTGGGGCCAGCACTGAGCAGCCCAGGAGCCTCAGGTCGGGGTTGCATTCCCCCTGGAGCAAGTTGTGCAGCACACTGATGAGCAGGTACTCAGAGCTGTACTCAATCACTTCTCGAGACTTCTGATCCAGAAAGTTAGGATACACCATTTGAGTATAGGCAACATCAGTACAAGAACTCAGGGCAATATCCACGCATTTTGCTATGAAAAGGAGATGAACATAGAAAAAAATAACTTTCTTCACTGACATTCTGAATAATTCAAAGACAACATAACAAATACCATGTCCAATGAACTTATTTTTTTAGTTCTCAGGTAGGCTGGAAACAGTTTGCAAACTGAATTGCATATTTAAAACCACTTATAGAAAGATGATGAGAAGCACACTTCATTCTGGAGATATAATTTGAGTTTAGGAATTTGACCAGAGAATTTCTAAGAGAAAGGTGGGAATTTGCTGGTGAGAAAAACTCAGATTCCTGAATAAAAGTGTATTTGTGATATCACTCTCTCCCCTGTCCTTGCCTTTTCATATGGATTCCCTGAGTAGGTGTGAGGATTTTTCTTTAGTGGGGAACATATCACTAAGTTATCTCTTTTCTCTGCTTGGCCCCACAAAATTTGTAGAGTTTAATATCTCTGAAACTACAGACCCACTGTGAAGTTTGATTGAAATTGCCCAAAGAGATGAAAAGTCATTCTGGTGCTTCACTCACAGGCAAGCAGACCCATAAATATGATTACATGTATGTTCTCATAAACCCAATAAATTTAAGGAAATCAGGTTCAGAGATCTTAGGAAAATGTTGGTAATACCTTCAACCCACTTAGAGGTGAAAAAGAGTAATAGAAAGACACCTCCTCATAAAATTACTGGCTGTTATATTAATGTGTCTACATTTGAGCATCCTTGTCTTGGTAATTACTCTGGCTGGTAACAAATACTGTTGTCACAGTAGCAAAATACTACACTGTGTGAAAGAGCACATTTCTCTTGTAAGAGAACCCACTATAGCACCAACATGAGAATACTTGTCAGGAAATAATGAAGAAATACTTATAGTTTTGAGGTTCTCCACAAACAGCGAGGAAAGACACTTCATACCTTTCTGTACAGTTTGGCATTGACCTGTAAATAAAGAGGAAAAGAAAAATCATTACAGGGTGGGTATACATGGTTCCTCCCTTGTGTTAGGTATTGTCTGACCTGATATCCCCACAGAGGCCACTGCAGCTCTGTGTCCTGAGGTCCAGACATACCAGGAACAAGCACATATTCCCAGCAGGCACATATTACAGAATCACAGAATAGGCTGAGTTGAGAAATCTCATTCATCCTCATTCACACACAGTTAGGCACCTAGGAAATTTCACTAATCAAAACCTAGGTCTTTTTAAATCTGGTTTAGTCTAAATGTCCATATGAGTCCTTCTGTACGGATCAAAGTGTCTGATCGATCTCCCCTAAAAGATCTATTTGTCCCATATAATGTTGTGGATACCTTTCCTTTAAAGCAATTCAGCCTTTGGGAGATATGAGAGGACTTTATTTCTTCCTCATCCTACTTCATTGTATCTCTAGCAATTGCATTTTATCACACTTTCAATAATAATCTTAAAACTAGTTATTTTCCTCCCCAACTACTCTCATAGGAAAGCTTTTCCAAAAGATCACTCCTCTAATGGCTAGAAATTGCCTTTTAATTTCCTGTTTAAAAGTATTTGTGGCCAGTTTATATCCACTGTTGTTGTGCCAACATTGTTGTTTAGCTTAAGTACCTCTCTGCATTCCCTGGTGCATTCCCTCACACTGTGTTTGCAAGAGCAATTGGATCTCCTCTGCTTTCTGTTTACTAGGTCAAATAAATGATGCTCTCTTGGTTTTGAAGGAACATGGTTTGATGACCCAGGAAATGCTTCCTTTGCTCCTGTAGCCAATGAATTTATATTGTCCTTCTCCAATACTGGCAACTAAAGAAATATATTTCTACCAAGGTATTGGAGTTGGTTTCACCAATGCCTCATAGGAGCTAAATCACTCTATGCAAGTCTGAACACCACCAGGTTCACTTCCCTTGTCATTTATTGGGGATCTCTTCTCTTGCTATTTCTTCTTGCTCTCACTGGGGGGACAGGCATTTAGCTTCTTGCTCAGTAAATTGAGCGTTTGTCCTCACAAGACCAAATTCATTATGCTTTCTTTCTTTCCTTCTAAAGAGAGTTTAAACTTCTACTCCTGGCATATTTGTTTAAATGTAATCATCTGCATATGTGTTGCTAGTGAGTGGATCATTCTTTAGCCAAAATAAAGTCATTGTAATGAGAACCAAATTAGCCCTGGGATTTTATCTTGGAGGGGGACATTTAACTGGAAATTAGTCTGGTTCTATATTATGGATTGCAATTGAGCCACATTACCTCATAAAATAAATGAGGCATCAGAACTAGCAGAAACAGCCCATCCCCAACACCAACAAGTTCTGTTTAGCAGCAAGCTAGAAAAAATTATATCCACACAAACTTCTTTTCCTGGCTCAGTAAATTATGCTAATTGCATTAAATAATACCTGGTTCATCAACAGTGCCTTCCATTATAGGATTTCAATGTTTCCCCTAGCTAGGCACAATCCCCTCTGTGAGTTAGTTATTAAGGTCAAGGCATTTCTAAAAAAGCTTCATCTCAGCCAGATACTGCATGTAGAGTTACATCTGGGGATAATCAAGGAGTAGCATTTTGTACAGTGCTAGCTGGGAGAGAGAAAGAAATGATCTCTTGTTAGTAACAGCTCCAGCAATTAATCCTGCTGATAAAATTGGATGTCACTACCTCCTGAATCTGGATAGTCTTATATACTAAGACTATCACACCCACATTTGAGAGACCTTGGACACAAGTCTGGAGTCAGCCAAATGTTTCTTACAGAGGGGAAAAGGTAGTGTGAAGAGAACTGGATTGAGTTTATCCACGTCTCAATGAGGAGAGTGACACTATCTCTATCACCAGGGTCAGTAGCAATGAATCCCCTTTGTTACTGTGAGGGGTGGATTAGAAACGTTTGACACCTTTTTTTCCCTCTTCTGAGCAAAAAAAAAGAATGTATTTTAGCTATTATTTTAGACTAGAGGGTTGTGTGTGCTGGGCAGAATTGTTCATGGGGCGTTTGGGGAGTATGAATGGTCTTTCTACAACTGCTCACATTTCCTCAAAGGTAAGAGGTGTTTTCCCCTCTGCTGGCTCCAGGACCAAGCTGCAATTGTCCTTTTTGTTTATATCTCCAACATCCAGTGATCAAATAACAAAACTGAGGCACACACAGTCTCCCTGACTGCTTTTGCTGTGCAGGACTGCTATAGCCATCAGTCAGCGAGATGTGGCACAGGCCATCTCAGAATTCTGCTTATTCAGCTGGAACAAAAAGGTGTTTTGGCAACACGCTGGAACAAGCAGAGGAAACCAAAGGGAAAATGCAGCAGGCGGGGTCTAGACGTGGTGCTGCCTCTCCCTACTCCAGCTCTCCGAGCAGCAGCAGACTTGCTGCGTTCAGCAGATGCCTCTTTCTGCCCAGCTGGCCAGGAGAGGCATTGGGAGGCAATGGACAGCTGATAGAAGAGACGTGAAATTCTGCTAAGTCATGTGCTGTCCCTGGGTTCACCTGAGGACTGACTCCTTTCATGAGTAGGAGGAGATGTTAGCACAGGAGAGGGAAAGACAGCTCTGGTTTCAGACTGTGCTACCTGCTGTCTACACTTCGATATTTTACCATATCTATATAGGGAGAGGAAATCTATTAAGCAACATGGCTGTTACTCATTAACAAGGATGCTGACTGAAGAGGACAAATCTATTTTTTAGATGAGGAACCAAATCCATGTAAGTCTTTTCCATGGCAACTGATCTCAGTATGTGATAAGCACGGGTGATTCTGCAACACCCCTGCATAGTAGAGAAAGCTTTTCCACTACTTCTAACCCAGAATGCCCCTTACAAACTCAAAGCTACCAAGACTCCCTTACTGATGAGCAAAAGCGGCTCCTTGCTCCAGGGCCCTGAACCTGGATCTAAACCTAAATCTAGATCTAAGCTAAAATTAGATCTAAGCCTCACACTTTTGCAGCATACCATGGCATTTTCTCTCGGTCTCTCCTTACTAGAGATACCTATGCAACTTTTTCTGCTGTAAGAGGCCACCTCTCCCCATCATGCCAGCTGTCCTGTGACCCATATATCAGCCACAGTTCTGTCTTGTAAACACCCAGGAGTGAAGCAGCTTGAGATGTCAGGTTACTGGGAGTCAATATACATGAAAGCAAGAGAGAAAAGGTCTGGTTTATGCCAAACCTTGCTTTATAGCCAGCCTTAAATGTGTATGTGTGCTGATGTGGTGTTTTGACTTTCCCAACATTTCCCAACGCCAGTGCTTACATATTTTTTGGAGGGTGCAGCTCTGCAGGGGCCAAGGATAATTCTGCAGTATTTGTGCTTATATAAATAAGTGTGGATACATGTAGCTGGGCCAGAGCCTGCCTGCCTAGAGAGCCAGCATCAGGAAACTCTCCAAGACCAGCTCCCAGGCTGCAGCTTTATGCTCTGTTCCTGCAACCTTGCACCTACTGGCCTGGGTCTCTGCACACAGAAATCATCAGAAAATCCCCATCCCCACCCGTAACAGCTCGTTTTCTCTAAGCTCTGGCAATGCCAGAAGAGTTCAGCCACTCCCTTCCTCATTTTCATAAGAGAAATGACAGGCGATGCTACACAGAGTTTCTCAGGTCTCCCAATTCACTTGGCAGGCTTCAGTCGCTGCTTCTTCTGTCCTTGGAAGAATCTAAAATTTTTCAAATTTTTTGTGCAAAATCTTCCCTGGGCTCAAAAGAAGACAGTGTCACCACCTCTCAAAGTCCCATCCACTGACAGGCTGGTACAGAGAGGCCTTTTTCTTCCTGACCCAGAACAGCCTTTTCAGTTTTTTATGTTTATTTTTGTACTCCAGCTATTCCAACAGAGCTACAAAAGTCCTTTCAGTAGCACAGCTTCTATTTAAGATTATGGGTAAAATAACTTATTGAAGAGGAGAAAAGCCATTTCAAGCTTTCTGAGCTCTCTCTATAAAATACACTTCTGGTTTTAATTTGCAAAGGCAAGCTTGAAAATCTACAATGCAGCACATACATATTTTACTGCCAAGCTTACATTTTTTCCCCTTGATGATTCAGCACCAAAGGAAGCAAGCTGCTGTGATTAACCCTAACCAAGACAACAGAGCTCAACAGCAACTTCCAGTACCATGGACTTGCCAGTTGCCTTTTCAAGAGCAAAACCAACAGGAGATTCGTGCAATTGATGATCTGGAATAAGCCCAAGGGCCAGTCTTAAATCTAAAATATCTAAATCATTCAGTGAGGCAGATTGGTAAGGGGTGTGCTGGTCTTTATAATATAAATTATCTCATCTATTTTGATCTGTCCTGACCAGCACACTCCCTCCCAGTTCTCTGGGCTTCTTAAAATACTTTTTTAAACTAGAAGAACATATTTATTCATTTTAGTCTGTTTATAGTCAAAACCTCCATTTTTCCAAGCAAAGCATTTCAGTTCCTTATCACATTACTATTACTATTCTGGCTGTTCTACATGGTTCATCAAGTTAATCTTTCAGTGGCATTCTGCCTTTGTCACTAAAGAGACAAAACTTAGTAGCAAGATACAAACACTGCTGAGCTGTACCATTTTGTAAAACACTGGAGCAGCACCTTCAAATGGCAAAGCACAGCCTGCTTTCAGAGCCAGCTCCTAACTACAGCGCAAGGACAAGGGCAGGACAAGATCCATTATATAACTCTAAAATGGATCAGAATCATCAGGAGGAGGGTGTGGGAGGAGTGGAGATGTAAGGGTGACTAGTGACAGAATAATGAGAGAGCTGAGTAGCTCAAAAAGGGGGAGAATGATTGAGCAGAAAGCCCAGAAGAGACGGCAGCTACACACCTAAGGCGTACATGCAGGGGCAAAAGTGGAGAAGATTCCCAGCCACAGAGAAAAATTCCAGAAAAACTGGAGGAGAGAGGAGTGCTTGCAAAAAGCAGCTATGTGGTTAACTCCATTTTCTGGGTACATCAAAGCTTTTGTGAGTAGAGGACTGAATATCTGTTATCAACCCTCCAGCAATTGCAGTAACTGCCTGGGGGAGGGATGTGTTTGCAACAGGCAGAAGCAGTGCCCAGGAGCACTGTGCAGCCCTCCTTTAACCCTGCTCCTTCACTTGAAGAGGCCTGAAAGCACCTGAAAGAGATTAATGCCTCATCTGCCTTCACTTTGCAGAGCAAGATCGCAGCAGGAAGATGCAAGCCAATGTTCATTGCCAATCACCCTTCTTTCTAACCCACCTGCTGCCCGGCATTGGGTTACACACACATTTTTATTGAATTATTGAAGGTGTTCCCTCAGCATTGCCACTGCAGTCAGCTCTTTCGAGGCTGTTTTTCTGGACTGTTTCTCTCTCAGGACTTCTCTGGGGCCAGTGAGAAGGTGTTGAAGCTTTTCCATGGATGATGTAAGCTCACAGCCTGTGGACCACAGGTCAAAATCTGAGCAGATGCACACCAAGACCTGTCACACAGCAAGGGCACAAAGACAGGCTTAGTGGGCACCAGTAATCTTCCCTTGTTTCTAGTTGTTCAGATGCAACTTAAACATGTCTGCAGTTGTAGGTGCCTAAAAGAAGTGATGAAGAGTATCCCTATCTGTCTGTCTGTCCCCCACCACTGCTTTGGTGCCTCTAGAGACGGGTGTCACCCCAGCTGTGTCTCTGGCTGGTAAGTGCTACTCCAAGGAGTCCTTCAGGAGCTGAAAATCCTGAACATAAACATAATTCCCTAAACAAAACCTACTAAATGCATTTTTCTGGCCTCAGCTGAGATCTTTTCCAAGTTGCGAGGGAAAAATTACCCACTGGGAAAAAAAATGCAACAAAGATGATGATAACAAAGTGGGCCAGCAGTTGCCAATTGACTGAAGGCTTAGTGAGCTGCATGTGTGACTGGGCTGTAGCTGAACAAGCATTTCCTGTGCACCAGGATGATCTGGAGACATGTGGGGATCATCTCTCAGTGTCTGGTCAGTGAAGGAGGAAGAAATCAGCTCATATCTGGGGCATGATGGTGTTAAAAAGCAGCTGGGGTGAGAAGGCAGAATAGTCAGGAAATCCCTACAACAATCATCTAAAGGATCAATTTTTTTGCCAGGTTGCCTGGAGAAGGATGAAAACACTTATTAACCAGGTAATCTGAATCTGCAATGCCTCCATAGCTTTACTTTGTGACCATACATTATTTATTGCTCAGTTCCCACTGTCTAAGGATGTGGTACTCTCTAAGTGCTTTGGCCAACAACCTACCACAGTCAGAAGCTTTCTTTTAAGTAAGCCAAACTGTCTTGAATGTTATGGGATGGAGGATCATGTCTGAATAATCGAGGGGTCTTTTCTGCCCCAGTCTTTCCAAAACATTTGCCAAAACATCATCCCATCCTCTTTAAACAGTATATCCATCCCCCTAGAACAACTCTGTCTTTTCTTTAGTTTAGATACATGAGAACTGTTATAACTAACATCATGTCTGATTATTCTGTAAGTAGTTGAGTTACAAACAAATGTGGTATTTTTATGTTACAAAAGACTGACAATTTAATAACCTTGACTTAAATCTGTGCCTTAATCTCATATTGTCTCCTAGATAAGTTTATCCTATTATAACCCTAAAAATTAGGTGCCAATTATATCACTGGAGTGACAACAGGATAAATTAAGGGATTGAAACTTCAGTTTTATTTCTCAAGTGGACACAGTAACCCTAAGTCCCTAAACTCCACTGATCTGTGACAGCTGCATCCAGGAAGGGTGATTCTGTCCAAAGAGGAATTCTCCAGTCATAAAAGCCATGGTTCATAAAAGCCCAGCAAAGAGACCAGGACATGTCCCACCAGCCTCAAACACTATGCTCACAACGTGATAAGTGACTTCTGCATGGTACCTCCCTTCATCAAGCAGTAACACATGACATTTATCCAGCATTTGGTCCAGGCTTGAGAAGGGGATGGCTCTCACATGGCATCAGCAACCCAAAGGGGACCATGGGAGCTATCAGCCAGCCAGCATCCTCAAACACTGTGACTGTGTGAAGGGAGAGGTAATGTCTAGAAATGTTGCAGGGGATCAACCATTAGTGTTACTAAGTCTTGCTAAAAGCCTAGCTGTGACTAAGAGCAGTGGGGTTTTGTTCAAGTTTTAACTTCTACGTATTCACACCCCCACACTTTAAAGATGTCTGTACAAGTATTCTAAAGAAAACTTTGCCTTCTGATTAAAATCATGCATAAATCATTTCAGCAGTATAAGGAGATACCTGTGTATTTTATTTTCAATATAAACTTACTTTGCCCATATTTTGTCTGTTATATTTGCCCATATATTGTCTGTTTCTGATCCCATTTCCCATTTTAAATGGGGCTGAAGGTCAGCGTTGCTAAAATAATAATATGTAGAAATCCTAGAGCCCCTGGCAGGAATTCAGCAGAGCTCACATGTTTCAGTGATGACAACTGGCTTCACAAAGAGCAGGAATTTCTCATCTTGTGAGTGAGCATGATATAGATCCTAATCCTGCATTTTTTTGTTTTGACACAACTTGGACACATCCATCTCGGGTCCAGCCAGTGAGATTCCTGCAGCTTGGGCTTTCCCACACGTGGCAGCACAGTCCTGTGGTCATGCTCCATGTCAGCACCTGCCTGTGCTAGCCACAGCAAGATGAGGGACCACCCCCCTGGGGCAGGGAGCAGACCCCAGCCCACTGCCAGGTCGCTCACTGCAATCACAGGAGCACAGGAGCAGCAGCAGCTGGAGAGGCTCTGCCTCTGTGTATGCACAGGTTTCACCAGGAAGCCAGCATGAGAAACACCCACAGCAGGTGAACAAATTTGCTCAGGTCCCATGAAGCCAGAGCCATTGTGAAGGTCATGGAAGGAAATAGCTTTTCCCTTTTTTCCCCCTTCACTTAGCAAAAACCATGGAACATTTTGGAGTTTGGAGCTGCAGAGAAGGAGAGGGAAAAGGTATAACATCTACATGTGAACACACTTTTTCTGTCAATCTGACTTTCCACAAGACAATCAGTCTCACTTAAAGCCATAGCTCAGAGAGGAGTCAGTGTCACAGAATCTGTCCTTGGCTCCAGAAGAAATACTGTAACTGTCCCCTGCCTCCTACCCTGGTGGTTTTTCACTCTTCATCTCTCTTCCTTGTACCTCCCCACTCCCTCTCATCTCCAGTGACTAAGGCCAGAGATCTTCAGGATGGGGCAATGCCTGTCTCAAGAGAGAGCCAAAATGATGAAAACAACAAGGTGCTTGGAAGAGGAGGAGACCCACAAGTGACAGGTGTGCCAACCAGCACTCTGGCTGCTCTCCTACCTCCACAGCTTCAGGTTAAACAGCTCCACGCCTCTGGTCTCCTGCCTAGAGAATGGGAGGCTCAGGGGGACCTTCTCTTTTTCTATCCTTACCTGAAGGGGGGTTACAGTGAGGTGGGGATCAGTCTCTTCTCCCAGGTAACAAGTAAAAGGATGAGAGGAAATGGCCTCAGGTTGGTCTAGGAGAGGTTTAAGTTGGATACTAGGAAAGATTTCTTCACAAAAAGGTTGTCAAGCATTGGAACAGGCTGCCCAGGGATCTGTTTGAGTCACCATCCCTGGAAGGATTTAAAAGACGTGTAGATGTGCTGCCTAAGGACCTGGTTTGGCGCTGAACACAGTGGTGCCGGGTTCACGGTTGAACTCAAAGATCATAGCGGTCTTTTCCAACCGTAACAATTCCACGGTTCTGTCATCTGACAGGCTGTGCCACGTGCCCGGACCATCCTTCAAACGCTCGGGCAGGGCTCGGGGGAGTGGCAAAAGGCTCGGGCATCCCTGCTGAGCGCGAGGCCGGCCGGGTCGGTGCCTCCCCGCAGCTTTTTTTTTGCGTCCCCTCCCCGCGCACCCGGCAAGCCCCGGGGGTTCGCAACCCCACTGGAGCACTGGTGTAGCCCTACCCGGAATTCCCCAATAAAGCGCTCCCTAAATGCCAGTGATCGGGAAAGGAAAGGCTTAACTGCTGTTAGTATCACTGTTGATAAAGGTTTTATCGCTGTTATGCCCCATTCGTGGAAGTGTTCAAGGCCGGGCTGGATAGGGCTTGGAGCAACCTCATCTAGTGGAAGGTGTCCTTGTCCATGGCAGGGGGTTGGAATGAAATAATCTTTAAGGCCCTTTCAAACCCAAACCATTCTATGATTCATCCTTAGCCTAGCCCTGGTGGCATCACAGTTGTAGAGTTGTCCCCAGCTGCAAGAAAAGTCACTTATTTGAAGACATATGACTTCGATCTGCTTCTCTGGGTTTTTAGTTCTATGGGTTGTCAATCATTATAAAGCACTTCGTTTAACTAATTACCGCTGGACTACATCAGTCAGCAGTAGAGATGCACCACTTGAATAAACAGGAACCTGGTTTATTAGCTCCCTCTGAAGAGTTCGGCCATCTCTCAGAGGAAACATGCTAAACTGTATTTTTTCTCACCCAAGCTATAGGCTAAGAGGCCAGTTAAACTCATCAGGGTCTGAAAGTGCTGCCTCACTCACATGGGACCATGTAACATCACTGAGAGAGACAGCAGCTTACTGCCCCCCCAGGGATACAGGACACAGCTAGGGAGAAGGGCCCTCCCTCAGTGCCACGGCTCCCAGCTGCTGCCCAAACAGCTCACCACACAGTCTATGACGCCTGTGTCATACTGTGGAGCTGGATGACAGTAATCATTTCCGTATTTTTCTTAACAGAAAAGCACAAAGCATTTTCAAAGGATCTTGGTATTGTAAACCATGTTTTATTTTGTCTTCTTATTTAAAAAAAAAAAGCAAAATGAGTCACTGCAGAACAAATACCACCAGGAAGCCTGCAGAAAGCAGCTCCAGTCTTGCTGGGAGTCAGACGGTGGCACTGGTTCATGCTGTTCTCTTCTGTAAAACCAGCTCCAGGCTGGTCTCCTCTTGCAGGGCGCTACAGGTCTGACCACTGGGATACAGCACGACCTACCCAAGGGAACCAAAAACAGGGGAGAAAACCCCACTGCTACAGCTGAAGATATAGCCTATGCCCTGAACGCTGAGAGGAGAACCCTGCAAGGTCCATTTGTGAACACGTGCGTCACCGCAGGACCCTCTCTTTTCATGTGGCCTGACATGACCTTATCCCCCCGTTAGAAAAGAAAGGCCCTTGAGAAACCCATCAGGTCTCTCAATGTCCAAGCTGCTACTTTATCGCCTGCTCCAGCAGCCCTCCAGTGTGAAGTGTGTCCCCTACGTGGCACACAATGTGGTGACATTGACAGCTCCCTTTCCCTGCCTCTAGCCATTCCTCTAGCAGCATACTCACCTGCCTTTCTGAAAGCCCTGCCCTAAAGACACCACAGCTGCCAACACACACAAAACACTCTCAGAGTCACCCCTCAATGATCCATACATTTGTGGTTGCTAGGATTAATGTCCCATGGCAAGACTTTGATCAGCTGGAACTGGAGCAGAATCATACCTCACAGAGAAAGGTCATGCTGCAAACCACGCAGCCTCTTCCTGTAATTGGCTGTAAATAGTCTACAACACTTCTCTTTGTGCAGCTTTATCCAAAAATAAAATCCCTTTAGGCTGTGGTAGACCTCACTTTGATGTTCGTGGGAACAGCACTCTCAAATTATATGCAGTACATGGCACATGGACTGTATTGTGTAGCAGTTCAATGCCAGTGACAGTCTATGGCTTATATTTAAGCACTGAAATATAGTTGAATTTCCTTGGGGAACATTAAGGTCAGTTTCAGGTTAATTTATCTCTTCCTGTAATCCCATAAAATAAATATTTTTCTGACTCATTTTAAGTTTAAACTGTCTGAAAATAGTTTTCCTGGAATAGACCTTGTCACTACACCGAATTCGTGTCTCCACTGTCCCCACATAAACGAAATTTTAATTAAGCACACTTGATAAAAAAACCCCATGTATTTTCAAAAGGAACTTTTAATATATGTTATCAGTCAACTGGTTACTGAATCAAAACTTTCAATTAATTTAGCAGCATGTTCCTATCTAACCTTTATTCTAAAGGGTAGATCTGCTTTTCCAGCCAATCAACTCATACAAATTCCATATTGCTTATAGCAAGCTAAAACACACCCTACAGCTGTCAGATCCTAATAAATCTCATACTTTGGACTTGAAATAAATGACCTAAAGCTAAAAGTAAGGAAAAGCTTTTTTTCTTAAGCAGAAAAACATACAGAAGGTCAAAAGTTCACCTTCTTGCAATCTGACTACCGCATTCCTAGAAGGCAATGCCAGAGATGAGGCAAACTTTCTACATTCCCAATAACAGTGACGGGGGTCCTAACAACTGTCAACTCCACAGATTGACAGAAAGACACCTCTATGACAGCCTTAAAGACAGTGATGGGGAATCATTATGCTCCCTTACATCACAGCCTTGTTTTTCTGTTGCAGAGCCACACACCTCCCACCTTCGCATCCATACTTCCCAAGCACAACCCCAGTTTCATCACCAGCCGTACGCAGATTTCCAAAGAGTTGATCCCCCTCATCTCTAGGGGAGAGTGACAGCTCCTGCCTCCCTCTCCTTGAAGCTGGAACTCTTTAGTTATCTCCAGGAGAAGGAAGAAGAGAAGAAGGAGGACTTTTGGGGTGATTAGCCTTACCTAGGGTCTCCTGGGTGGTTTCACAGCGGGGTGCTGGCTTGGCGGCCCTAAGCAGCCCACCTAGGAGGAGCAGGAGTGTCAGGACCATGCTGGAGCCCCTTGCACAGGCAGCACAGTGATGTGGCACTCACTGCCTGATGGAGTGACTCCTCTCCTGAGCCTCAGCGCGGCTCTGGCTCTCCAAGTTGCAGAGGAAATCAGTGCACAGCAAGGGCATGCCCACGTCTCACAGTGTGTGCAGTCCAGGCGTCAGATTTCAGCTGCATTTGAGCTTGGAAAGCAAAAGGCTTTGAGACAGAGAGGGAGGAGGAATGAGCTCCCCCTCCCCTCTGCCTCCAGACCGTCTCCCTCTTGCAGCCTGGTTTACAATTTCATAAACAGTTTCAGCAATGGGGGTTCCCACAGGGTTGTGCCCTGCTGCTCCTCAGCCGCGGGTCCCTTTGGTCTGCACTCAGCAGTTTTTCTAAAGGACAAGGGACATTCATGAAGCATGTCTCCCTGAAGCCAAGAGAACTGCCTGGAGAGAGCAGAGGGAAGACACAGAGAAAAGCAAACAACAGAAAGCAACTTTCCTCCCGAACTGTGGTATTTCACCACATACTTAACTGCAAGTTTAAAACATAACATGACAGTGAAGAGACTCTGAGCTGCATCCCCTCCAGCACAGAGGGAATGGGAACCCACAGAATAGCCACCAGGATCCCCCTCAGCATGCACCTCCTGGGCATTTTACTTAAGATAAGATGGAGTCTACAGAAGCAAACTTGGAGGGATTCCAGTATTTTCTCTCTATTCTTAAAAAAGAGTAACTTCACAAATGTGTAGATAAGACTCCAGGACAGTGTTATAAGGTTTAAACCAGATGGTAAATCTATATTAAGTTGATAGTAAATTGATATTTTAATTTTCTTGTTTGGTTGGTTTTGGTGGGGCTTTTTCAGTATATTTTAGAGAAATATGCATTGTTTGTTTTTATTTCTGTGCAACAGGTATGGTGGAAAAGCTTGCCTTAGGTAAGATGCAAATTCCTCATTTCTTACTTGCGCATCAAAAAACATCCCATATCATAGAAAAAAGGGAATTTTTCCTCAGAAACCTAGATCAAAACAGACTAAAGCATCCTATCTTTTCAGGCAGTGCATGCTCCTTTGAGAACAGATACCTGCTTACACATGAGAGCACAGAATCTGTCCTTGCAGGTGGAGCATGCTGGCTCCTGCTGATCAGTATCAGAGATCAGTAGGGAGTTATGGTGCTATATGGTAATGTAATCAATTAATCCCCCCATAGGGAAACCACTAAAGAGGCTCACAGGGCAGAAGAAAGCCGTCTATGTCTCAAAAAGCAATTGATGTCTCATCTTATTTGGAAGAGATGCATTGGGAAGCGCAGCAGTCAAGTAGGTCCTCTGCTTCCAGGCTCTGCAAGGCAGGTTGGCTTTTTTTCTCCAGGGTTTCCTTCTAGATCTGGAGACTGAAAAGTCTGTTCTGGGAGTAAACAGTACCAAAACATTTCAGATGTCAAAGAAAAAACTTCCAAGGACAAGAGTACTATCTACCTGCCTTAATTTTTGTCCTGATCACACAGCAGTATGGCTGGACTTTTGAGGAAAAAAAAGTACCAACACAGCACTGGAAGTGTGGCCTCCAAGGGCAGGAATACTTCACCTTCTGCCCAGCTCCCCAGCAGCTGCCTGCTCTGAATACCAATCTGCCACACTGATGTGCTCAGGTATGGCTGAGCGTATGTCCAAGCCCCAGGCTTGCTGTGTGCCTGGGCTGTGCATTTTGTGTTAAAGGGAAAAAAGAAGCTGCCCAGAACTAAACAAAGTGATTTTTTGCAACAACAAAAGGCAGCAGAGGTTATACCTGCAAACAGAAGCCAACCTTCAGCCCCTGGAAATGCTCATGTCTTTACTGCAGTTTTCTACAGCCCTTGAGAGTGTAGGGTGAGATTCTGTTGCATACACCCCTGTTTCCGTTGCTTGTGGAGGTGAGCTCTGCTGCAGAACTAATCCTGTACTATCTATAGTCCTGACAGCTTTTCCCTTCTTGCATACACCCCTGTTTCCGTTGCTTGTGGAGGTGAGCTCTGCTGCAGAACTAATCCTGTACTATCTACAGTCCTGACAGCTTTTCCCTTCTCTTTTTTTTTTTTTTGTTGGCATGTTTTTCTGCCTGTATTTTCTGTCAGTTTCCTACCCTCCAGCCTAGGCATGATGTCCTTGTGAGTGCCTCCTTCCCTCCACTGCACTTCAGCCACCAGTGCCAGTGTAGATGCCCCAAATACATTGGGACCATGTATTTTAAAACACCAGCAAATGTAAGCCTCCTTTACCAGGATCCCCCAAAACATTTTTCAAACCACTGTCACCTGCTTTCACCAGTGCTATTAGCACTGTGATACTCCACATCCATACTGTGCCTCATACTTAGTCTCAAATACGAATGAGACAAAGTTCCATCCCACTGGGAATACTGATTTGGTGTCATTTGGGAATGTTCATTTGTTTCCCTGAATTAAAATATTGTGGCACACATTATGTAATTTCTTGTTCTCAAGATGATTGTATCTACCTAACATTACTTGTGGCTTGTCCATGCATCAGTTTCCAGACCCCCACACCGCCACGCCCCTGCCCAGTTCAGTCAGCCTTTGGGCCTTTTTATCAACTTCAACAGACTCAAATGGAGGCAGTGTAAGGACTATTCAATAGAATAAATAAGTAACAAGGAAAGTGATAAATTAACCCCACAGACACTCAGGAATTAACTAGCAAGTGATGAAGGAGACATTAGCAGGAAGTAGAACATGTTGGTCAGTGCCTGATGGACCATTAAAGCAACAGCTTGGGCCCAGCCTTGAGGAGGGTCAGGCTGAAATTTGTCACTGATTAGAAACATAAAATGTGGTTAACTTCAGTATTAGTGGGTATTAGAAGTGACTTCAGACCATGCAAAACCTGCTAAGGGGAAGGAGCAAAGAGAATAACCAGTGTGGATCAGGGAGGCCTAAGATTAGGAAAATCAGAGGAGGGGATTAAAAGGAATGGCTGCATGCATGTAAGTTGCCAGGCTGTACACTCGTCTGTCTGAGTCCTGTGCCTGATCACTGCAATCCAGTCTGTTTTCATATTCAATCCTTAACTTTTCCTCCTACTATGCAATCTCCCTCTCTGACCTAGGCATGTGTGCTGGAAGGTCAAAATGCCAGCAACCTGAGAGACTAAGGTGTAAGCTGCAAAGTCTAGGTGTCAGCCTCTGGAGGACCTGGATGTGTTTACATTTCCCAAGTGAATATAACCCTGCGTCCATGCGTGTGCTAACAAACTTCAGTCTGGGTTAGCAGGCAAGTAGGAGAGGACTTATCTGAAAAGACTCAAGGTGTGAATCGGTGGCTGGGAAAAGGGCCCAGGGGCATGACCTGACTGCTTGTGCTGATGTTGGAGGAATCTATGAGTGTGAGCATACCTGTGAACCCAGAGTAGGAGCATGTGTGTTTTCACCAGTGTACCTCCATCCTGAACAGCCATAGAGGGACAGCAGGACTGAGCTCTCTGTACTGACACTTATGTGAGTGCTGGTGGCAAACCAGCTCTTCTGGCATCATGTGTGTGTGCTTGTCACCACGGGACTCACCCTCATTTCTGTCTGAACTTGCACATGTCCTCATCGCTTGGATGACACCCACAAACATCATATCCTTCACAAGCTCCACTGCACCAACTAAATAAAGCTGTCAGTAGCTGACAAGCTCCAAGCTTCTTTGTTCCTCAGCTTTCACAGACTTTTTACATTCAATCAGGATGTCTATTGGGTACCAGGATAAAAAATTTATAGCAGAAGTAGGATAGATGGGGGCATAAGAACGACATCCAGGTAATTAAGAACAAAGGTAAATTTATCAGTTTGTCACTACTACCTATAAATGTTTCCATGCTTGCATGCCTTAAGGTATGGAAGACAGAAGATCTGGAAGGGTTATTTCACTTTGAGCTTAGATTGCCTGTTCTTCTCTTCCTTTCCAAGGGATTTGATCCCAGACTTTACAGTGTGTCTTTCTGTGAAGGTTTGGGATGTCTGTCACCTCTGGGTTCCCCTGTTCCCCTTTCTGAGGGAACAGTAGTTCAGATAGTGCTCTTCCCACTTATATGATATTTCCAGCCACCCAGCATTTCTAACTTCTCTGGCTCTTTTTCAGCCCATCATAAGCAGTTTGTGTATATCACTTGCCCTTCCCATATTTTTGTTGTTTGTTATCAACTAACTATATCAAATGGAACTACCAGGAACTGCACAGCTGCATGACCAAACATAAAAGCATTAAAAGCAACTAGGGAAGGGATGGTTGGGAATAGAGGGATTTCTTAACATCTCTGTTTTAACTTCTGGGTTTTAGTAAATCTTCTAGTTGTCCCAGGGGGTTCACAACAAGTTCTGGCTTAGGGTTAAATATGATATTTTTACCCCAGTTCTAAAAGAATCTTTAAAATGAACTAGTGAATCCCAGAGTGTTAAGCAGATGTGACAACATCACCTGAGTTCCATCATTTGCATTCGAATCACTGCAATAAAGGTAGATAATTTCACTAGCTGTTGTTGCTATGTTTTTCCTGATCTGACCTTTCTGTTAGCCTACAGTCCACAGTACAGCAGCAATCCCTAGTCAGACAGGACTAAATACCAAAAATGGTTTATGTCCTTGGCAGGTACTCAAAGTGGGATTAAATACAGTACATTTAACTTGCTTGCATTCTCATGATTCTTACTAATGTAAGAGAAATTTAGCAGAGGAGTATCTTAGATTTAGATGAGTTTTCATTACATGGTTCTTTTTTGTTTTGACTCTGCTGAGAGGAGGTTGAACAATAAACAGAAGCAGTGCTGTCTAGATAACTTTTCTGAAGGGCAAACAGACAGAGACCAGATGAAAGTGCTACTTCATGCTTGTTATTCTCTCCCCTACTAGGTGCTAGTGAAGCTGGCAGAAAGTGTTTGGCTGCACATTACATCTGCTCCAGTACAAAGTCAGCAGGTGTGGGTTTAGGATTTTACAGGAGTTTAAATTAATCCAGGAGATATTTTTATTTGCACAGCAGTAACCAATCCCCATTCTGCGGTTTTTATTTTTTTTCTCCCTCTTTCAGTTTCTGCAAAACAGGGCAGAGAAGAGGAGCGGCTCTCAGGACAGACAGGGACTAAATCAGCAACTTCCTGCAAAGCAATAGCAATAGCAATAGCAATAGCAATAGCAATAGCAATAGCAATATTTTAAAAAATCCAACCTTATTCTACCTGCCTTTGCAAGACCTTGTCTCCCTATGAACGGATTGAGCTTCATGTAACAGCAGAGAACTGAAAAAGGCCCACAAGGGCTTCTCTTTCAGCTTCTAGCTGCTAAGTTATAAAAGGAAAACAGATTTGTTCTCCAAACAAATATTTCTAATTCAAATTAACATGCATGTGGATAAGAGAGATGGCTAATTTACTCTAAAGATACGCAGACTATTCTGAGCTCTGCACTTAAGCAGATATTTTGGGATGTTTCTCTGTGCCTTCTGGGACCATCTCCATTATGCTTGGGGAGCTTTAAACTTTCTCACTCTGAGAAAGTTTTTTCAGCAGTTCCTTTTATCTCAACTTTCAGTTTGTTCCCCTTATGACCCCCAGGATTAACCTCACTTTAGAAACTGCCACACATAAACATTGAGTGCTGGAAATTTGATTGAGAGACCGTAAAGAAAAAGACCACAAGAACAAGTTTTCCTGTCTTCTTACACTGTACCCTAAAAGTTTAACCTAGAATGGATCATGGACTGCAACTGCCTACATGTCTCAAATACTTCAAAAATTCCCTGTAGCCTCTACCAGTTATTTATCATCATTATTGATCAAGTACATAGTTGTACCAACTCACTAAGGGAGAAAGAATAAAACTTCCTCAGAGTGAACCAGTTTCACCATACTGAAAACATTAAATTTCCTGCAGTGGCTTCAAAATTGGTCTTTATTTTCTTTTTTTCTTTTTTTCTTTTTTTTTTGGCATGTTTTGCCAATTTCTTTCCCCCAGTTTTTTCTCATAAGCTGGAAACAAAAGCAAACGATGACTGGGTGGGTTTACTTCCCCCACTTAACATTACAGTCACAGATACTCCTTTCCTTCCTGATTTAATATAATACATGTTAAAAAATGCAGCTCTCGAAAAATATTTAAATTATTTAAATTCAATACAAGTACTGTCAGTGATAATTAAATTCTGTTTTAATCTTCTGACTTCTCACAGATTAACTAAGTCAATGACCCACAAAATTAGTTATACCACTTCCAGGTGATTCACTGAACTGATCCTATCATAATGCAGAAGAACACAATTAAAATGAGAGAAGGCCCCACCATCCCCAAAAGATTCAACTGAGTACATGCCTTCCTTTCAGCCTACCCTTCATGTGGTCTCCGTGCTTGTTTGAGTTAATCAGTAAGAAATGAAGCCACTCAGAGAGTTTCTTTTGATGACAGGAGAAAATGATATCTAGTTAAAATTCTGCCATGATCAAAGGCACAAATGATACAAAAGACTGGAAGGGAACCTGGCACCAGATGGTAGAATGAGACCACAAAGGGACAACAGTAATAAATATGATTCTTTATCCAGGAGAACATGTGCAAAATAACATGCACTGATCATCAGATCCTGCTATAAGCACACAATATTATTTAAATTTAATCATTAAAAAGATAGAGCTGACATAAGGACCTTGTTATCCTCTCAAAGGCTGCCTCTTATTACTCCCACATGTAAAGTAGCAAAGCAGGATTACTGCTGAGGGGTTACTGGTGATGCATTTTGCAGTTTTAGTTCAAGACGAGGCCCAAAGGTGACCCTGCCTGACTCCCATAAAGCAAGAAAAATAATACAAATATGTTAGTGAATCATAGAACTGAATATATAACAGCTACAAGGAAAAATGTGTGCTCAAAAAAGATCTGTGCTGAGAACTAAAGGTCTTTCTTTTCTTCTGATCACAGATGGAGTATTAAAAATTAATGTAAGTTCTACCAGAAAAGAACTTGACAGTCCTATTTTGAGACTCATTTCACTTCATCTCTTCTCCCTGTCTCACAGAACATTAATGCCAAAACATTCAAAAGAAGTTCTCTAGGGCTTGCTTTTCACATTCACAGAGGTGCTGGGAAGCATTTTGAAAAAGTGATTTGGAGTGCTTTAGTTCGTAGATACCTGATAGGGGAAATACTTAAGAGACCCCGATGCTTTTAAAGCAGCTCCTTGGTACTTTCCAAAGGAAAATAAAGCCCTCCAAGGCTGGCACTCCCCAGGAAACTGAGAGTTCAGCTCAGATAGCGAGAACTGGTATCCATTTCAGATGATACTAGCATAACAGCTCTGAGGATTTTAACTTCACTTTCAGTAATACACTTCTGAGACACAAGTCTGACTTAAAACCAAGAGCAAAATGTTATTAAAGTAGTCAAAATAGAATGTTTTTAAAGCTATTTAAGCACTTTAAAATTACATAGCAGTATACTGAGAATCTACACCACACTAAGTATCTGTGCTATGATAATATTTAAGTGTCTTCATATTTGTTTTCTATATCAAGGTTCCAACTCTAATTTAAAGTGACACAGCCTATAAAAATAAACAGAGAGTCTTTTAAAAGGTAAGGACTTCTAGTTCAAATTTTATTTTCTGCATTTATTCAAAGAATTTACAAAACATCTATCAGTGTATCAAGGTATCTACCAGTGGAAACTAGAGAACAAATATAAAACCATCGGTTTTTTTCCCAGAAAATCCTTGGAAAACAATATCTCTAGCCTGTGGTATTCAGGCATGCTCCACTCATCATGCTCAGATTAAAGATGTGCTCAATTGCCCACAATCAGCAAAGGTACTGGATAGAGACAGCAAAGGGGCAGAGACCAAGTTGGAGGCCATCCTTGAGGTCACGCAGGATCCCACGCTGCCAGGATTTTCAGCAGCACCATACCCAGCCCCACAGAGGCATCACAAACAGCCTGCTGACCCCAGTGCTGTTCTCCCAGCTTTACCAATGTCTACATTGCCATAGCTCATGCCAGCCCCACATGCAGCATCCTGGCTCCCTAAGTTATTTGTAAGAAACTCATCAGTTTCCAGACACAGATTTCTATTTCAAATGTAAGTTGCACAAAGTCCTTTGTGGGGAGGGCAGGGTGGTGGTGCTGTGTCACTGTTCCAGGGCTGCCTTGTGGCCTGTCCCAGGGCTCACTAGAGAGCTACAGAGTCCTGCAAGCACTATGTGCCATCCTTCAGTCAGGCTATTGTGCATTCAATGACATTAGAAGCATGAGTGTTTCCATTTCAGGAAAAGCATTAAAAAATTGGAAAGGATTTGCAGAGAGGTAACAAATTGGATGGGGACTTAAGCATTGACTCATCATGAGAAATAATTTGATCTGTTGAATATGTTTTTTTCTTGGCCAAATAATGACTAATTTGATATTCAGGGGTCTGAAAAAATGAGTTGAATAGAACAGGCCAAGACATAGTTATAAGGGGTCAAGAGAACCAGCACAGGGGAGTAGGGAGAGTGAAAGAAGCTATAAGGTCTTAATTACTAGCCACAGGCTAAACTGTGGGAACAATACCAGTCAAGGGCTAAACTCTGGGAGCAGCTCCATCAATTAGTCAAATTCTCCTCTCTGCTTTTCTAAAAAGCCAGAATTCTGGAATATAACCTCTGCCAGTGTAATCTAGTGGTACTGATATCATGATGTTTCCCTGGTTAAAGAGCTGATCCAGAACTGCTAAATTTTGAACAGGTATGAGAAATGCCTTATCATCCACATATCAAACTGAACTCTATGGGAGAGATTTCTTCAGCCCACAAGGCTTCAGGACCTTTAGCAGCTCCAAAGCTGTCATTTGTCATTCTAATCATACCACTAGTAACTGGAGATACTGTGACACTGAGATCCCTATGAAAACTGGGAATTTGCATTTTTCTAACTTCCCTCAACTGTTCATATCACTGAGTTACCTTTTACTGTCATTAGGGAACAAAAAAGTACTAGTGTCTCAACCAAAAAAGATTAACTTTACTTGTCAAAACTTTTATTAGTCAGGACCTTCCTTTAAACCCCTGCTCAGCAGGACAACTTTGGAGAACAGATATCCAGAGAAATTCCTGAGTTTTTCCATTTCTCTGCAGATTATTGTGTTAGAAAGAGCTTGAATCACCCCTTCTTTCTCATTAAAGTAAACTGCATGGTACCAGAAGGCATGTCCAACCTCTGTGAGGACGCCAGGATGTCAGAGTAAACTATTTACACACTCCACCTAATGCTGGTCCTCTTCAGCTTCCAGTTGCCAAAGAACAGCCACCCTCAGGGCTTATCAAATCAATGCCATGGTGGTAGGGGAAATGACAAAGCTAAAGGTCCTGGTCCCATTTACCTGGGTTTTTTGCAGGTTCATATCATGATATGAAAATCAACTGAAAATCAAAAGGCGGCTGACACTCAATGGCTGAACCTGAGAGAATCAGATTTGGACACAGAGGTTCTGAAGTGCCAGGGCAATTACAGACATTTAGCCATTGCAGGAAGAGCCTGGAGAAACCCACTATGCATCCACATGGGGTAGGTTGCATTTCCATCCAATCTTCCCTTCATTATGCTTATTAGGACAGTAGGTGGGAAGTTTTATGGAAGCTCTAACAGTAAGAATTTTATTTTTATGAGGAATTCATGCTGAATACCTTGATTCAACCATAAATGGATATCTGGTAATTTTATCTGAAAGTGAGAATGTGACAGTAGTCATATTATTACTCTCTATGTGCCACTGACTGTAGAAATTGGTAGGCTGTAATCCCAAGGGACAAAGAAGATTCAGTAAGATTCTCGGTTTTATTCCTTTACCAGCTTTCTTTGTTGAGCACAAAAAAGTGAGGGGCACAGCTTTCTTCCTCGTTTGTTTAATTTGCAGTCTGCAATCCTGCTCAGCTGCACAAAATTAAAAACTGAAAAGGCTGTCGGTGGAAAACTGATTAAAGACAACAAAGAAACCCCACAGAAAACCAAAACCACGGGGGAAAAAAAAAAGAAAATGTGAGAATACCATCACAATAGCCCAAGGGAATGCATCAAGGAAAGAAGGGTCTGAACAGCCTGACTTTCAGCTGACATGAGAAACCAGAGGGCAGGTAGAAACTTTACAAGCTGATGAAGGTGGAGGAAGCATGGGAACTGACTGAGCTTCCAGCAGAGGGAGGACAGGCTGGCAGAAATGCCAGGAGCAAATGCTTCTCGTGTCTCTGTTCAGCTCTAAGGCCAGAGAAGAAAATAATTGAGTAGGAGGTAATTTAAGAATAATAAGAATAAACAGAGGGTTTAAGAAGGAAGGAACATACCCTGGGTTTGAATAGCTTTTCAGAACCACTGTGGCTGTGTTCCTCTGGGTCTGGAAGAAAGGAGCTTACAAGTGCCACATTTGGTTGGCTGGAGTGATTGCAGATGCTCAGCAAGCCACGGGTATCCATCAGAGAGAGGGCAGCAGAAGTGTGCACAGAGGCATGGGAAAGCTCAGGGCGAAAAGGGCTCAGAGGTGTAAGTGACAGTCAGAGCGCTGGAGTGCAGGCTCCTCAACAGCCACACCATCTGCATGTTCAGTCTGCCTGATATCTTTGCTGTCACTTGAAGAAAAATGTACACCTTAGATTACATTTCCATTCAGTACTGTTAAGGTGGTTTGCTAGGATACACAAGAATCAATTTTTTTTTCTTTAACGTGATTAATTCAGTGTGCAGACTTCATAACTGAGCTGATCTTACATGACCTTCTCAAAAGATTTTTGCAAATTTAGACTTGGACTCTACTGATGAAAGCCTTTGAGTAAAATCTTGATTTACCTCATCCACCTGAAGTCAGTAAAGTCAGGATCATTTCCTGGACTTATTTTCTAATTCAGGAAACTTATTCTCTGCCCACTAACAAAATGAGTGTGATGTAATACACAGATGGGATATAAGCAGCCCTCATAAGAGAGGCAGAGGCATCATCCCTCCTTTGTGATAAATGCCCCACCCCCTCAACTTCACCATCCTGTACATGGAGCCTGCTCTCTCTCATACACAGCATCTCAAATTTCTACCAAAATTCCAGCCTGGCCAAGGTGGTGTTCTCCAAGGAGACTCCAACCTGAGTTGTCACACCCAGAGAGAACCACTGAAGCTCCATCTAGAAAAGTGCAAAAGGGAGTCGTGACTTCAACACATGAAGCTTTTTTTATGAGTAAAGAGTGTCTGCAACTCCTTTTTTTGCATGGTGCTGGCACTGCAAGCTCCTCAGGATGAGAGGAGGACAGCATCCTATTCTTGTGTCCTAAATATCTTTCTCCCAAAAATTCAGCTCCACTGTCAACTCCAAGGTATGCCTAACCATTATGAGAAACACATTTTTAAATGCCTGAGAAACTTTGAGCAAAAGATCAACAGATAGATTCAGGATGATGTTACTTGTCTTCCATTCCTAGGTATCTTCTAAACCATGATTCATACAATTTCATTCTTTCCTGGCTGTGTGGTCTTTATCTGCCTGTGCCTCAGGTCTCCTGAGAATAGCAGTTCTAGTACTTATCTGGCTTCCAGCAACGTATTAAGAATAAAAGCATAATGAAGTATTCAGGCTACTGTGTGAGAAGCCCAAAAGATATTTTAAATTCCTAAAGCAGGCTTCATTAGCAATGATAACAATAAGGGTCTGATTAGCTGAAAAGCCAGATTTCAAGCTGAAAGCCAGTCTGAGCTATGAATCTGCAAGGAGTGATCAGCAGTCTTTTATAACACAAAGGTCATATGTCACCAATCACCATTTTGTTCTCCCATGATAAAGGACAAATACGAAACCTAAAACTTGTTTAAATATTTCTATGGAGGCACACACACAAAGCACACAAACCCAATCTCCAGTCCCATGCCATGGAGCAAGTGCACTGAGCAATTTATTGGGTTTCAGAAGACATTCTGAAACTGACAGCTGCAAGCAAAGAGAACAGAGTGGTTCGATATGTAAGGGCAGGAATTATAAAAGAAGGTGGTAATGAGTCTGCCACTTATGGTCAGGCTTCATTGAAGTACAATTTGAGTGCTACGCCTTGGTTGGAAAAAAAAGTCAAATTGGGAAAGTGGGTTAAGTAAAACTACTCTAGTGTTAGGCATGAGGAGTTTTCTTGGAAAGCGTTTGAAGATTTCAATCCATTTGGTGAAGGAAAGGAAACTTGGAAACTTATATTGGATAGTTGGCTGCAAATTTGCTGGATACAAAACTGTATGTGACACGTGAAAACAGCAGGATGCAGTGAGATGGATGAAACATGCACAACAAAACTCAGGTTATGTCCCAAAGGAGATGTTTTTGGGTTTTGCTTGGCACCTTTACTGTCCACAGTGGACTGCTCAACAATTTGCACTCTTGTGATAATGGATTGAACACTGAAATGAAGGTGCTTCAGTTACGATTTATAACACTTTAAGGCATCTAGTTAAAATGTCAGTGGACTGGAATGATCTGTAGTTCTCAACACTCAAAAATACCTTTAAAACCATATGGACCCTATGACATCTAACATACCTGCTTTGCAATATGTTTCATTTGCATAGAGAATGTATGAGAAGCCTGGCTGGGAGCAGCTCATGGTTCATGCATTGCTCACTTACAGAAAAGAGCAGAAGCACCAAGTTTGCATCACACACCCTCCTGTCCTGGCACGGAAAATCTGACATTAAGGGGAGAAGAATCAGGGATATGCAGGAATGGGACCAGTCATTTGGCCTGTTTCCCATTCATAAGCCACAGGGAAAAGCAACTCCAGCTCAGAGAAGGAGCTGGCTGCATATACTGTGCCAGGTGACATTTTGCTCCCCCAGGTTTCTAGTATTGAAAGATATTCATATATTTACAACCTTTCTTAAGGTCATCTCTGCTGTGCCTCCAGCTGAGCCATTAAATATTAATTGGACTACTTTCCAAAAATAAAAAGCAGAACCTCTAATTTACTTGTGTAATTAATACCTCCCACAAACCAGGTGTCCTCCTGAACTAGACTGAAAAAGCAATTTGCTCTCCACCATCCTGAAATGTGCTAATGTGCTTTTGGGACAGACACACAGTTGCTTGTTCATTCCATGTGTACAAGTGCATGTATAATTTGAGGGGAAAAAAACACCTCAAATACAACAGAAAATACATCCTCTGGGTGATGTAGTCAAACCTTCCCACTCACACTAGATCTCTTCAGTTTGTGTTTTGGGTTTGATTTTTTTTTTTAAAGTATTTTACATCAAGGTGCTTGAACATCTTCTTATAGGTAATTTTTTCAACAAGGCTCAATGCTGCTAAATTTACCAAAGAGCTCAAATTTTAACCCACAGTTGTACAGAGCATGATCACTCTCTGGTCATACCCAAACATTGCAGGAACTTGGATTCTAACTTAAAATCATAGAGTCATTTAAGTTGGAAATGACTTTTGAGGTCATAGACTCCAACTGTAAACATATTTAACCATCTAATAAGCCTAACATTGCAATTAGCTCTGAGGTTTAAGTTCAATATCAGCATTACCCACATTAAGACAAGGTAAATATGTATTCAGTAATCACTGAGCTGCACAGATTATTTGCAGAAGTTTATTAGGTGCTGATTTACCCAGATGAATAACACGCCTGCTCTTCAGTTAGGAAGTTGTGGAGAGAAAATTCACAGAATTCAAGTTCCTCAGTGCTCAGCTGCCATCTAAGCTCAAAGACACTGAATATCTCATCCAAGAAAACTAGTTTTGTTTTTGCACTTGTAGTGAAGCACATCCATCCTGTCAGGATTTAGCAGGCTGGGAGCCAGCTCATACCTAAACCTTTTGGGAATCTGTAGTCTAAGCAATACCTTGACTTTACTGCCTCAAAAACTCAGCCTGTCAGTCTCAGAACCTACCTGAGAAAATAAAAAGCAGCATCTATTTTGTTTTGGAAGAGGTGCCCCTCTTTGTTATTGAGGAATATCAGAGCACTCACCTAGGAAATGAGGCACACAGACTCAATTTCTTCCTCTGAAAAGGCAGATTCAAAATGCCATCCTGGATCTCACCTGAAAATATCCAAATCATCTGGCTTGGAAATATTTTGGTGAATGTGTGTTAAGAATTAAAGTTTACTGTCTCCTTAATTGCACAGACTAATTAAAGGTTTGCTGTGCTTCAGAGTTTATACCCTGACTGCCATTAGCTGGAGGATGTCATCCAGGGAAGGTGCAGTTCTCAGCTCCAGTCTTGCAGACAAATACGACTTTGGAGAAGAGCAGACGACTTTGTGAATTTTAATTGCAAGCAGGAGCTGCAAAACTACAGCCCAGGAGCTATTTGGGGGCCCTACTGCTCTGAGAAAATGATGTTTCTCTTGCACACTCTTTTAACAACTTGTCATCCTTTTTCCTCAGCAGCCACAGGTGGGTGACAGCACCTCCTGCTAAGGAAATCACAGTCTCAGGCAGTTCCCGCTGAACCCCGTGGCATTTCCACCCCCAC
>NW_008236769.1:9804025-9811115 GCF_000691975.1 Corvus brachyrhynchos | reverse complement strand
CCATTTCCACCACCACAAAATACCTGCCAAGTATTTTCCAGTCTCTTGTCTCTTAGCAAAGGCAGTCCAGGCCTTTGGGCAAGAAATCTGGATGAAGTTTCCTAGAGCACTACCTTTGAGTTGGCAAGAGTGCGTCAATGGCAAGAAGCCATTTTGGATACAGCACTTCAGCTTTGTTGGAAATCTGCTGATCCAGACTAAACCCTACTGCCAGGACTGTGTACCCCCTGTTTTATCTAAAATGTCAAAATGTCAGTAAGAGGGAATCCACAACCTCTGGTGAATGTGCCCATCATGTAAGATATATGTAGCACTAAATCCTTGGCTACTTTTTGCAGCATTCCAAAACAACGGGGGCTGAGTGTGGTTTCCCCCTAGCTTCTCCTGTCCCTGAATAACCCACAGCATGCTGAATGAAGCACAAACCTAATGAGTTTTGCCTATGTCAGGAAGCCAAGGGAACAAAAGCGAGACCTCTTACTGAATGTTTCCTGCTTTTTTAGAAAAGTAGAGCAAGTCCTTCTCTGGTGGGGAATGGGGAGTGAGAAGAGAGAAAGGAAAAATTTACCTGTATACTGACAGTGGGAGATGCCTTTTGGTAATGCTAAACAAGCTGTTAAACGTCATTGCAAATCAGGACTGAGAGTGCTACAGCTCTCCTGGCCCTTCCTTAGTTTCTGGTCTGCAGCACTGTAGACCTTGGCTTCCTAATTCCATGTGAAAATGAGATCTAGAAGATGTTCTGCAACACCTAGTGCAGGCTCAATTTTTTTTCCCATCTAGACCCGAGCACTTCCAGAAATATTCAATGCTTAGTGAGGCTGAGTGGTATTGTAAAGTGTACACCCTCAACTGGCATATGTAACCTTCATTAATTAACTTAATAGCAGAGGTAGCACTTTAAATAGGTTCTGTTTTATACCTTTAAAATGTGGCTTATAGCTTATTAGTTCTAGAAGTTTATTACCGTAATAGCTTTAAAGTTTATTATTTTTTTCTCCTCTACCATTTTCCCTAATAATAACACATAATTTCATTTGTGTGTCTTGAAGGTGGCAATTTAATACACGTATTTACCTGTAATGTATTCCTTTCCCAAAGCGAGGACCATTTTGTTAAGGAAACGAGGGGTAAGCTAACAACTGTAGGTATCATTAAGCTCATGTTTATTCATGGACAGCTACTGTAGGCCATTAAAACTTTTTGGCACAAAACTGACTAAAAAATTACTGAAAATTTAGCATCCCTCCCACTCCCCCCAGAGTTATCGGGTCCTTATGGTGCAGCTGAAATGAAAGACTGAAACATCAGGTTTTTCTAGAGGCATGGTAGAGGGGGAGGCATGGGGAGACAGGAGGAGAGTTAAACTGAAAAGATTCCATAGACAACTTTTTTTTTTTTTCTGAAATACTGTATTTACACAAAATTGAAGAGAGTACAAATACTTACTAAGAAGACAAAACCATTATAGTACATTCAATTTAAACACAGGCAGAACTATAGATGCAAAGCACAGAGGCCTAAGGTACTTGCATGGGGAAAAAAAAAAAGCATCATAAAGGCCCCAGAGATAAAAGCAGGAGGTAAGAAAACACTGTATTTGTTAGGCAGCATCATCTGTCTTTGACTTCAGTGGGGTTAAATAAGACACTCTCCTTCCTCACTGTGGATGGTGGGAAAAACCCTCTCAATGTGCAGACTGCTCAACACTGATTTTGCAAAACGGTTAAGTGTGTGGTTAATTTTCAGCATGGAAATAGAGCTGTTAGCTTCAAAGAAAATCATATTTGTGCCTAATCACATGCTTATATGCTTAGTTTGACCAGAAATAGCCTTCTCAATGCTTTATAGGGTCAAGTCCATTGTTACATAAAAAATAAGAGTACTTTACTGTCATCTTTCTTTTTATTCTTCTTAAAATATAGTTTAGAATCGCTTTAGTTTTCCCTTTATGTATTCAATTAGAAAATAGTAGTTTGTTGAATGCCATAGAATTCTTTAATTTTAATAAATGTCTTATATAATGAAAGGAATATTGTTCAAAAATAATTCCCACATTTTTCCAAAGCCTGTTTAAATTTAAAAAGAAATAAAAGAGAAAAATACATATAATAACAAAGCAGCTTTATATTTCTGGGCATTTGGCAGCAGGTCTGTTATAATATTTCTCACATCTCTTGTTGTCAGTTAAAATCACCAAATTAATTGATCATTATTAATGAAAAGATTGTACAGTATTATGACAATCCACCATATATAGCCAATGCATGAAATATTTTACACATTATATATCCCTTAAAAAAGATTTAATATATTTTAGCCTTTTCTTTGAAAACAGATAGTTGAAGTAATATATCTTAAACACAAAGGTACCTGTCACTTCTACTGATTTTTTTTTCTGAATAAAAGCTTGCTTGAATAGGACTACTAGCTCAGTGATGGAACTACAGTGCTATTTAACTAAATTCCGTACATGTCTTCGTTACTGTTGCTGCAATTATTGTAATCACATACCACTGAAGTGCTAAATATTAGTAACTCAGATATGTGGACTTTGGTTATGCTTGATAGAATACTGGCATATCAAATATATGTACCACTTCCTAAAGGCTATGTTACAATCATGATGCCTAGTAATAAATAATAATAATAATAATAATAGCAATCTCAGATTCAAAGTGCTGACTCACTTGAGGCACCAATACAATAAATCAATCAATTAGAAGACCTATTTTTTAAGTTCAAAACTAACAGCAGATCCTGGGCTGCCAAGTTACACGTGCAGCACTGAGGACTCTGAACCTGTCCTTCCAATGTGGGGATTCCTGTGCTCCCAGAAGACACTGGAATATCATGTCTCATATGGAATGCTCCAAGTCATACCAAGTCTTCACACATGAAACATTAAGAGCTGTCTAAGCTTCTCTAAAGCCTCGAAAGGTTCTCTTAAAACCCCTCAAGCCAACTCTATTCACGCGGGGACAAGGCTTTGCCATGAATTGTGCTTGGCTGCAGACCAGGGAAGAGCCTTTTATGAAAGTCCACGATGAAATGTGTCACATTAATGCAGCCTTCACACCCTGGAGACACTGTCACCACTGTCAGCATCAGAGGAGAAAGGCAGCTTTCCAGCAGCAGCAAACACTTGTCTCCCTGGAAGGGGAATGCTTTCATGCTGTCAGTTTGTTCTGTGCAAGCAGTAGTCGTTTTCAGTGTCGAGAGAACTGTTGTACCCCGATGATGGATACAGGTCCCTCTTAAGTATCCTGTTGACGATGTTGATCAGAACTTTTTTGTACTGTTGACGTAAAAGTGAGTAAACAAACGGATCTGATGCAGCCTTACTGTAGGTGAGGCACTTGCTTATAATTCCCCAGTAGTAATTTATGGTAACAAAAGGAAGGAGCTCTATCAACCTGTTAAACATTAAAGAGAAATGGAAACACTTGAGTGTTATATTCACACTGAGCCCAGAGCTCAACTCATGCTTCACGAAACATTCAAGTAACATTTATTTCTTACAGTACACAGTCCCTGCAGGAGAAGGGCCATGTACTTACTCCTCACATTCAATAAGGGCAAAGAGAACTTTCCTAGCAAGGCCACTGGGAGGCAAAAATCAATTCCTTCTATGGAAAGAGGAAAAAGGTGTTTTCAGTGGCAATGCTTCTGTGCATCGGAGATAAGAGAGTGCTGCAGTTTACTGCTCACTTTCTGAAGTTACTGAGCTGTTCTGGTAAGCAGTCAAAATTGTGGTGACATAAATGACTACCTCTCTCCCCCAGCAAACTTGAGATAGACACATGAGACTCGGGGCACCCAGACTCCCTGACCTCAGCTGCCTGAGTAGAGCTGTCTCGTGACACTTGAGACATTTGGACTTAACCCCACTGGCATCAGGCTGCTGCTCCTGGAAGATCTGCTTTAGGTCCTGTGGCATATCTGCCAGCCTAGGTAAAGGACCTGGATACTATGCAGCATCTCAAATGACTCCAGAAACCCAGTCTAGATCATGGAATCCATCCCCTCAGAGACAGACCAGCGAACCTTCACTACACCACTGTGGTGAATTAACACAGATGCAAAGTTGATTCACGTGAGACCACTGCAGTGTGAAGAATAACCTGGCAGTAACTCAGAGGGGTCTGACTGGCAGCTGCAATCCCCCACTGTGTTAAGGAGCACACCTACAACTACTTAGCCATGGAAGTTTTTGTGTGCATTTAGCTGACTGCTAGTTTGGCCAAAGAAAACAAGGAGACAACATTTTATCATCATTATATGACCAGTCAGCTGCCTCCAGACTTGTGTCTCCTGGTCTGTGCTTCACGGATGATTAGTGGCCTCAGCACCTCAAGTGGGAGGGATGTATTAATCATGGGGGCAGAAACTGCAACTAGGTTAAACCACTTTTCCACAAAAGTGAGGGCAATCCTTCAGACTGTTCCAGCAAATGTCTCTCCCAGCTCATCTGCAGTGGGCAAACCCTTCAGGAAGGTAGAAAGAACAGGGTGAGGAATTTTTATTTTCTGTATATCTTTTGTAAAACTTTTTGCAGGAGCAAGAGTATCCTACTTTGCTCTATTCATCCCAGAAGAAAAGAAAATGTTCTGGGAGATAAAATAGCCCTTTTCTGTACTCTGAGACATCATTGTTTGAAGATGTAAGATCAGACGCTTTCTCAAGGCGTGAAGAACCTTCTGTCCTCTTTCCAAAATGCAGAGCTCCAACTTGCAGGGTGTTGACTTTTGAAGCTGTTCCAATCCCTCCTCATAGAAAAGCTGATTTACCATCATTCGGACTGAACATTACAGCAAGAGACAGGAAAATTTCTTATTTGTATAACTAAAAGTTAAATCATTCCTATGGCAAGTGCATTAAAAAAAACAGATTACTTCTGTTTGAAGCTGCTCAGAAAAAGTTCCAGTGAATTCAAAATAGGTAGAACAGGAAGACACAAAATATGACAAATAAATGTACAATAAATGACATTTGCTACATGATTGCTTAGGTTTACCCCATCCTGCATATCATCCTAATACAAGAAAAATATAATTGATATTTACACAATTGATGTTTTTATAAAGACTCTAAATAAGAAGACTAAGACACTTTTCAGTCTTGAAAATAGATGTATTGCTATGTTCCCATTAAGGCATTATGGATCCAAATTTAATTGCACTGAAGCCAACAGAAGAAAAATTGCACAGATTTTAATAAAATAAAGGGTCTGGCCAAAACAAGTCAGACTTAGAAATACCCATCTGAATGCATCTTAGTATAGTTTTCTTGGTTTTAGTGCTGTTACAAAAGAGATGAAATTCATCTGTCGTCTCTTAGTGAACAGACAAATATATTGCTAATGATCCTAATCTCATTCATATTTCTGAAGTGAGGAGCAAATCCTGAGCACACAATGCAACCTGAATCACCAGGCCAAGAGCAGGAAAACAGGGAGGATGGCTTTCACATTGCTTCCCCAGACACTGCTTCAGTGCCATCCCCCTAAAAAGCAGAATGAGGGAAGAATGGAGAAACAGGCATGGCAGCAAGTCCTCCAAGCTCACCTCCATCACCACCTTTTGTGTAGTGCTGTCTTGGCACTGTCTTGTCTTTGGGACACAGAGCCTTTTAGGATGTGCTCCCCAAATACTTCCTGTTCTGCTGCCACTGAACCAGCTCAGTCCTTGTGACTGAGACAGAAGCTGTACCTTGACACACATTTCCATAAACCAGCCCTCAACCTTCTCTGTAGTGATTCAGTAGGTACCAGTTTGTCACACATAGAAAATGCACCACCTCACATTTGCCAAATGCAAGGTCTGAAGAAGGAATTAACTTTTATTTTAGAAGTTTATGAGAAATAACCTCCATCCTGAAAAATGTGGCCACATTTGGAATTTGCTGAGTTTGGTAAGGTTCAGATGGAAAGAAGATGGCAAAATCCACTTTGCTCAACATAATTACATCCTAATTATGGCAAAAGTGAATAGAAAATTACTCAAAATGTACTGAACAGTGATAAATTAACCTTTTAACTCTGTGATGTAATGCTAATATTTGTAATAATCCTTTCAAACTGCAGAAAAAAGATGTAGCTATCCAGGCAACCAGGAAGGAATCCCTTTGTAAATGGGAACTGAAAAAAATGTCACTTTAAAAACTAAAAAAATATTGTCTGTTTAGTGCACTGGCCTTAACTTATCCCCTACTCCTATCAGAAAAGGGCAGTGACACTGACCATTAATGGCCTATATGTGTGTGACTCTGTAAGATCAGAGCACTAAAGCTGGCCAGTTTCTGTGAGCTGGTGTGGCTGCAGACACTGGCAGCTTGGTAACAACCTTGAAGAAGCCTTCACCAGGGTGTTTTGCACACTAGTGCACCTTCCTCAACACAAGACAGCACTCTTCAAGGCTGTCTTGAACACACTGTGAAGTGGGAAATATTTTTTAAAAATCACTTGTGAAAGATGTAGCCCATTTTAGTTTAGAGATGAAAGGCTAAATCCTGGGGGGCTGCAATTCAGTACAGTTACACTGACTTCCAGCTCACTGGTTTATGCAAGATTTAAAAATAAAAATAATCATCTATTGTATGAAGACTACACAAATACATAACAACAGTGATGTGGACACTTAAAAAGGTGCAAACCACCAGGATGGATGCTTATAATTCTGTCCAGTTGAGGAATATCGTGTTTCCTATATATTTTAGGAGTCTAATTATTGGTTTTCCTCAGAGATAACTTTGACACCTCAACACAAGTCTGGGCTGCACCATTAGCAATATATTTGCAGGCATTAATGTTTCCAGACAGAATTCTTATTAGAAAAATTATCAGCCTGGACAAATTTAAATTATATCAACTCAGGTTCCAAAAGCAGCAAGCTTGGCCGTATGCCTTAAAAAAAAAAAAAAAAAAATAGCCAAGCTAATCAGGAACGTCTGTCTGTTTTCCTCTCTATTGCTAGGGTTGTGCTAATAAGGAAGGGTGTCAAGTCTTTTAAACTGCTTTTATCTCCCACTGGCAGGTAATTAATTCCTGGTACTTGTCCTAAAAGCCACTTGCTCTTGGCAGAGGCGCCCA
>NW_008236769.1:9802412-9803977 GCF_000691975.1 Corvus brachyrhynchos | reverse complement strand
TGGGCTGTCAGGGGCGGGGTGTCATGGTGTGTGTGCGTGCGTGTGTGTGTGTGTGTGTGTGTGTGTGTGTGTGTGTGTGTGCTCTGCCCCACAAAACCGGCCCCGAGGGTCTGTTCGGTTCTGGCACCCCAAAATTAGCTGTAGGACCCCCGGGCACTTGCGCATCACAGGACATCATGGTCCCGCTAAGTCCCCCACCCCGACAGGGAATACTAACCTGGTGATAATGTAAGGACCAAAACAGATCACGAACGACCCTATAAAAATACTGATTTTCTTGGTAGCCCGCTGCCTCCTCCGTTTCTGCTCGTTCAGACAGCGCTGCTTCACACTACGAAGGGAAAAGAGCAGTAAGGGTGTTAAGGCAGGAAGGGAGGAGGTGAGACGTGAGCCCAAGGGAAAGGGGAAGAACCCTCTCAATGCCCGGGAGCCCCTGCGCCCGGGAAGGGAAAGGGAGAGGAAGGCAGCCCCTGGGGAGAGGAGGGCAGCCCGGTGCGGGGGAAGGGCAGCCCCGAGGGGAGGAGGGCAGCCTCCCGGGGCAGAGGAAGGCAGTCCTGACGGGAGGAGGGCAGCCTCTCGGGGCACAAGAAGGCAATCCCCCGGGGAGATGAGGGCAGCCCGGAGGGGAGGAGGGTAGCCCCAGCCCCGCAGAGCCTCGGACGATCGCGCTCAACAAAGCAGTCACTCCCGCTTAAAGGGAGCTCAGGCAAGTGGGATAACCCGGAGAGCCCGATTAGCATTTGAACAGAGAAGGCTACAAATGCACAAGCCACCGTTCCTGGCACTGTAAGCAGCGTTTGAAACTAGAGGCAGAAGCGCTCGCCATGCGGCCGGGGCAGCGGGAAGGGTCGCTGGAGGGGCGGGATATCGTTCTCGCCCGGGGTAACTACCGGGAGTGACCGGAGGCTGTGAATCCGAACGCGCACGCATTACCTGGGGTGGATATCCACCAGCAAAACCAGAGTCTGCATGGTAATAATGTCTATCCGCTTGCAGTGGAACCGGGCAACTTTCAACACCTTTAAATAGGTGAAACACAAGATCACCAGAGACAGCATGAAACTGGTGGAGTGAAAGACAATGGTGAACACTGTAAACCTTCTCCGCTCCGTCTCTTCCTTCAGGTGTAAGGTGCAAGAGGCATAAACGCTGTTATAATCTACCCATGAGTAAAACAAGGATACCAAGGGGAACGTGAGGGAGTGGAACCACGAATAGCCCATCAGTATCACAGCGTCCTTATACCGCATCTTGCTGGTGTAGCTTAGGGGGAACACCACGGCAATCCATTTGTCGATGCTGAGTGCTGCCATGCTCAGCATCGTGTTGGAAGTCAGGAAAGTTTCCAGGAAACCCACCGCCTTGCAGACGCAGCCCCCGAGGGGCTGCTGGTTCCTCAGGATGCCCAGCAGGGTAAAAGGCATGTTCAGAACGGTGAGAAGCAGGTTGCAGAAGGATAAGTTCACCAGGAATACCCCGGCGACCTGCTTGCGGATCTCCGTACTGTAGACGAAGCATAGCAGCACCAGGAGGTTGGAGAGCAGAGAGACCACCAGCACCAGCAC